>NC_056737.1:86915463-87017963 GCF_019279795.1 Protopterus annectens
AGAGAAAGCATATGACAGGGTGCCTAGAGAGGAGTTGTGGTACTGTATGAGGAAGTCGGGAGTGGCAAAGAAGTATATAAGAGTGGTACAGGATATGTACAAGGGTAGTGTGACATTGGTGAGGACTGCGGTGGCAGTGACAGTTACGTTTAAGGTGGAGGTGGGATTACATGAAGGATCAGCTCTGAGCCCTTTCTTATTTGCAGTGGTGATGGACAGGTTGACAGATGAGATTAGACAGGAGGCCCCGTGGACTGATGTTTGCAGATGACATTTTGATATGTAGTGAGAGTAGGGACCAGGTTGAATTAGACCCTGGAGAGGTGGAGATATGCTTTAGAGAGGAGAGGAATGAAGGTCAGCAGGGCTAAAACAGAATATATGTGTGTAAATGAGAGGGAGGGTAGAGGAATGGTGAGGATGCAAGGAGTAGAGTTGGTAAAGGTGGATGAGTTTAAGTACTTGGGATCAACAGTTCAGAGTAATGGTGAGTGTGGAAGAGAGGTGAAGAAGAGTGTACAGGCAGGGTGGAATGGGTGGAGAAGAGTGTCAGGGGTGATTTGTGACAGACGGGTACCAGTAAGAGTGAAAGGGAAGGTCTACAAGACGGTAGTGAGACCAGCTATGTAGTGAGATGGTGGCATTGACAAAAAGGCAGGAGTCAGAGCTGGATGTGGCAGAGTTAAAGATATTAAGATTTGCACTGGGTGTGACTAGGATGGACAGGATTAGGAATCAGTATATTAGAGGGTCAGCTCAGGTTGGACAGTTTGGAGACAAAGCAAGAGAGGCGATATTGTGTTGGTTTGGACATGTGCTGAGGAGAGATGTTCGGTATATTGGGAAAAGGATGTTAATGATGGAGCTGCCAGGTAAGAGGAAAAGAGGAAGGCCTAAGATAAGGTTTATGGATGTGGTGAGAGAGGACATGCAGGCGGTTGGTGTGAAAGAGCAAGATGCAGATGACAGGAAGAAATGGAAATAGATTATCCGGTGTGGTGACCCCTAACGGGAGCAGCCAAAAGAAGAAGAAGAAGAATCAGCTATGATCACCTTATTCCATTTCCCAGTAAACAGACACAATTCATCTTACTAGCCTGCATTACATGATTCAGCTTGATTTTTTTATTTTGACATTTGTTGACCAGGTTAGTCCGACTGGGCAGATGCCCTTTTTCAGCAGAGGCACAAGGAGAAAAGCTCCAGTTGTACAAGTAAAAAGGCACATTCGAAACTGTGAAAAAAATTAATTACATTCTGGAATTTAACAAGAAGTACTTTCATGATAATATGTAACATTTCATCAAGGAGAAGTATATAGTATAACCTGCAGTTTGGAGTTTAAGAGTTGGATTTAAATTAAGACAGATAGCAGAACAGAGAGGATGAGTTAGGAGGGAGAAAGGTAGTAGAGAGGTAATGAATAGTTGATGGAAGGAGTGTTAGGTGTAATAGGTAATCAGCTTAGAGGTCAGTGACTGACTGAGATCTGGGAATGTAAACTTCTTTTTCACCCATGTAAGCAAACAGGAAAGTATTTCTTAACTAACATTAAAATACATTTTACAGACAAAGCAATGAGTAGATGGCAAAACAAAAAAAAAAAATAAGCACATTTCAGTACTCACAATGAAACAGTTCTATTACAAGGAAAAATAATACATAATTCCAAATGCTCCTGTAACCGATGTGGGAGAAAGTTCCAGATTGGACCAGTTTATGAAGAATGTTGCCATGATATCAGAGGGATGCTCCCATAAGGTCTGAACTTGGTCAGTTATTAGCTGTATCTCTTAAAACTGGGGTTCTGCTTACGGTAGCCATGACTATAACACCAAGTCTTTAACCCATGCTTATTTCTTGTTTTGCCTTGCAGATAATGTAGCACTGTGATTGTGACTGGGGACTACACTTCTGCTGTTGGGATTGTGGTAGCTCCTACCGATACAGTCTGCCACAGAATAGAACTACAGACTAGCCAGGCAAACCAGAACAAGGCTGCTCATGACAGCTAATATGGAGCAGATGCCAGTTGTAGTGTATTGTGGCTACTAGTCCCAGAAGGAATTCAGCTTCTGTTCTTTGGGTCTGTAGAGTATTTTGAAGAGGAGTTTGCAGGGAGCTACCTGTAAAAGACTGTCTTTCTAAATATGCCATAACCTTTTTTTTCCTCTAACATATTATATATTACAATTCTTGTTTTTGTTATACTAAATTACCTTTAACTTCTCTATAAAGTCACTAAGATTTCTCTAAATATTAAATCATTGTCATATAAGTTGTATCTTTTTTAAACAACTGTTTTCACATTGTGTCTAATTTGGTATAATTATTTAAACTGTAGATGTTTTTGTATTATTTTTGAAGATTGTGAAATTATTGTTCTTAAAATGTTTTTGTAATACTTTGGAGCTTTTCTTCCCCAAGCCTCCACTCAAAATGGGCACCTACCCAGTCCGACTTTCCCAGTAATCAAATGTCAGTGAATAAATAAATAAATAAATAAATAAACAGAAGGAAAAGGCAGTCAGGAAAGCATTCTAGCTAGGAAGTAAAGTTGAAAAGAGGCAAAGAAAGTGAATAAGGCCTGAGATCTAAAGGTAGAAAGCGAGTCTCTACTCTGAGTTTTGAAGGGGGAGAGTCTCCACTAGGTGTGGCAATGAGAATGATTACTTTGAGGAGACATTTTATGCTAGGGAAAATTTTCTCTTTAACTAAAACTTCTGTGCACTGAAATTGTAGCTACTGTATTCTGTTGAGAATGGAATAAAAACTAACTGAGGCTCCAGTGAACTGTACTATAGCTCTATAAACAACCTTTAACAAAACATCCAATCCACTATTACTTCAACAATCCAATTTACTAGAAACCCCATGAACCCATACCCATCTGAAAAAAACCTCTGAACAAAAGACAATGTGGAGGCATACCTGGAAGCAGTTGAGGGGCATGTGGTTAGAGAAAAGTCACCCTAATTTGAGTGAGTGATACTTCTGTACTATCTAATGTGAAGACTTACTAATGGCATGCATGGACCTGGATGCTGATGCATACAAGTATTAGAAACTTAAACAGTAAATTCTGCCTGGGGCTGCAATTTCACCTGAGGGTCATTCACTTAAATTTCATAACTGGATATTTAGTAAGAAAAGGCTAATAATGTCACAGCTGGCTAACTTAAGGCATATGTTGAAACTGTGGCTAGAATATCATGTAAATAATGTAAGAACAATTCTAGAAATCTTGGCTGTAGACACCCCCTAGCAATTTAATTCTTGCTTTGAGTGGGAGGCTGGCATAATGGTTAAGGTGTTTACTTTATAGAACAAGGTGCAGGGTTTTATTCTCACATGGAGTAAATGACTACGCTTAAAATGGCCCCAAGGGCAGTTAGCCTAGTACTAATCTATGAACCTAATTATGAATAAAAACCCATTATTGCTGACAGGACAGAGTGATCATGACTCTTCTGAGCAGCTACTTGTTTTAATAGAATGTTTATTAAATTGCAAACCCCAAGTCTGGCTTTCATGCATGAAAGGCTAATAATATTATGCATTTAACTAAGCATATTTCTACTGCTGCAGACAAAACAATGCTACCATCAGAGTTGGTTTGTTTTATATGTTATAGATAAGAGTATATATCAAATTATACCATGACCCCCCCCCAAAACGTGCACGCTGATTGGCCAGCGTGCACATTGTAAATCGAGTTATACTAATGGAAAAAGGTCCGTAAGCCGGACTTTTTACCATTAGTATAACTTTACTTTTAAAACACTGTCTCGCTATGTTAAATGGGTTTAACATAGCGAGACAGCTTTAAAATAAGCAACGGATATCTCCGTTGCTTATTTTAAAGCTGTCTCGCTATGCTAAACCCATTTAACATAGCAAGACAGGTTTTAAAAAGCAACGGAGAAAGCAAGATCTCCGTTGCTTTTACTGTTCGCTATGTTAAATGGGTTTAACATGGCGAGACAGTTTAAAATAAGCAACGGACATCTCCGTTGCTTATTTTAAACTGTCTCGCTATGTTAAACCCATTTAACATAGCTTACAGTAAAAAGCAACGGAGATCTTGCTTTCTCCGTTGCTTTGCACAACTCTGATGTACCGCGGCGCCAGTACATCAGAACTGCCGGATGCCAGACATCTGCGGAAGGGCAGTAAACAGGCATTATACTATGCCATTATTTAAGAAAAGTAATAGTTTCTTTTCTTAAATAATGTCATGGTATAATAGCAATAATCCACTTCTGGGTGTGGGTAATGCTGTATTTACCCACGGTTGGCTTTGTTTGATCCCTCGGGCTTCGCCCTCGGGACCAAACTACGCCAACCGTGGGTAAATCCAGCATTACCCACACCCAGGCGTGGGTTATTGCTATAATATTGCATAGTTACTAACAGCAGTACTGCACCTTCTAAATGTATTAATTCTAACTGACAAGTTATACTTGAAACTATGCTGTGAAATGTGATAAAGCTCAGCTTTTAACTTGTAGAACTGTAGATATTGCTTTTTGCACTTTGCTGTTAATATACATGTTAAGTGAATTATTATGCTGGATAGGAAAGAGGTACTGTGATTGCTGGACTCAGGAAGCATGATTACACTGGTTAGAACAGAATTTGTTTGTAAGTATAGAATAACTAGTAACCAAAGACTTAGCAATATGTGCACTTGCAAACAAAAGTCAGTATCCTGTAACAAACACATCGAAAAACAATTTTGGTAAAGTGTTATACCCAATAGCTGTAATACCTAATTAACATATGATGTGATAATTGGCTAGACTTTCCCCAATTAAAAAAAAGTGATGGAAGATATGTGGGCAGTTCAGTCAGATATATTGCCAGAAGTATATGTCAAAAATTAAAATGTACTAATCTTTGAATAAAAAGCAATTAAACATTAAACTCTATGATAAAAGAAAAACATCCCTAAACTATATAGCAGATCAACAGGCCCTTGTTTATTTTATTTATTTTCATTTCATATTTGATTGCTGGGGAAGTCCAAATGAGCATAAATTCCATTTTCAGTTGCACCCAAGGAGAAAAACTTCATAAGACATAATACAAATTGTGTATACGTGATCTTGGAAACATGCAAGAGTAAACACATTATAATAAATTATAAAAATGAGATCAACTGAAGAAAAAAGCATGATTACATCAGTGACAGGCATAAAAAAAACATAGATACATATGCACACACACACACGCATATATATATATATATATATATATATATATATATATATATATATATATATATATATATATATCACATATAAAATTAAGTATATTTGAGTATTTGAGTATTTTGGAGAAATAAGAAGTAATAAGATACAGGAGTTACAGAAGAAAAAACTTGACAGTAAGAAGAATATTATAGGCTAAGAAAGGTCAAAGGAAAGGGGAAAAGAAGAGGATAAAAGACTGAATGATGATGACATAGAAGGAAATAAGAGATAAATAAGGGTAGGTGCTAAGAGCAGTTACAGGGATAGAGGGTTTATAGCAGATTACAAAGAAGAAGCTACATGGAAGAGAAAGAGTGGAAAGAAAGTAAAGGAGGGAGAATATAGGAAGGGGAAAATAAAAGAGTTAATTTAATGTGGAGAAAGCCAAGCACAGAGCCTGGAGTTGAGAAGGTATCCTTTCAGGGTATGCTTAAAAATGGAACTTGTAGGTGTTGGTCCAATGTTCCAGATTTTGGCTACTGTGCAGGAGTATAAACTATGTCCTATTTTATTTTCTAGGTTTATGGGTTTCAAGAAGCAGATGAGAAAAGTGGATGGTTAGGAAGGTACTGTTTGAGAATGTTGCTGACAGATACACATTGGAAAGGGTTATATATTATTTTATGGGTCAAGTAAAAATTGAGCGTACTTGAGGTAATTGGACATCTCAAGCCAGTTTAATGTTTTCAGAGTAGAGCAGTGATGATTTTTATATGACAGATTGTTTGCAAACCTAGCTACCTTGTTATAACATAATTGTAGTTTTGTGATGAGGGGGATTTGAATATTGGTAAGAAATGGTAAGATATATAGTAGAGAAGGTAGAAGGTTTGTATTTGCCAATGTGACTGTGGAGGAGTTGGTGAGGAATTTTTGGATCTGTGGGGCATACCAAGTTTTTAATATGTTTTTTATACAATTTTGCATATGAAGATCAAATTTCAATTTATCATCAATTGTGGCACATTGTAACTTGGTATGAGTTATGACCTCTATATCTGTGTGATGAAGTGAAGTTATTTTGAAGCTGTCTTTGAGAGGTGTTAGAGATTTGGGGGGGGGGTAGTAATAGGTTGGTTTTATTGGTATTTATTTATTATTATTATTATTATTTATTGAGATTTGTTAACCGGGAAAGTCCACTGGACCAATGACCCATTTTCAGTGGAGGCCTGAGGAGAAAAGCTCCATACAATCACAGAAATTTTTACATAACATCAGCTTAACTTTGAAAGTCAAGAACGTTCTTACACAATACAGATTGAAGTAGTTATACAAGACAAATACATATTTAGAGGTATACAATAAAAGAAAAATTAACCCAGTGTACTAGATTTTTAGTAATTCTGTTTGTATATTCTCATCAATAAGAATACTGTTTAATCAATTATGTTTATTCAGCCACAGAAATAAAGAAAACAAGAGAGATTGGATATGGAGACAGATAGTGTAAATTGCAACTACATTAAGTTAGTAAAATTATTTGTAGAGTATAGTGGCCAAAACATTTAAGGTGCTTTAATTATATGACAAGAACATACAAGGTTATTGAGATAGTGTTCTTTTAGTGCAAATTTAAATGTTTTTAGATAGTCTGGTTGAGTAAGAAAGAGAGAGGGAGTGCATTCCAAAGTTTGATAATGGCATGGGAATAGAGACATTGTCCAGCTCTTTTTTTGGGTTTAGTTATGGTTAAGAGTTGTTTGTAAGAGGACCTAAGATGCCGAGTAGGGGTGTGTGTTTGTATTATAGTTTGAAGGGATGGGCAGAAGTTTGAATTATTTAGTAGTTTGTGGGTGAGAGTAAGTTGGGAGTAATGTAGGTAATGAGGGAATTCAAACCAGTTTATAGATTTAATGGCCAGGCAATGGTATGTGCGATTTGGCATGTTAGAGGCAAACTTGGCTATTTTATAGTAGCATGACTGCAGTTTGTTCAGGAGAAATGTAGGTTAGTGAAAATGATCACTGGTGTTACCACCTTTGTGAAGGTTTTTCCATATTTGTGAGACATATGCTTCAGAGATTGATCGGTTAATGAGAATGCTAATTGGAAGAGCTATAGAATCTGCTGCAAGTTTTAGGTACTCAGCTGGAAGGCCATCGGAAGAAGTGAAGCATGGTTTTAGTTTTGAGAGCAGTTTACGAACTAGAGAGGTGGGTACTGGTTGTAATGTAAATAGAGGAGTGGATGGGTTTTTGTTGGAATTACAATTGATGTGGGGGGAGTGGTTAGAGAGTATATTGTTGTTTATGTTGCCGATTATACTTTTGTTAGTTTGTACAGAGAAATCATTAACAAGTTTTGGATAGTATCAATAAAATGAGAATTGAAGGCTTGGGCGATTTCTTGAGAGTCTTTGTCAGGCGATGGGGAGGGCTTGTGCTGACTACCAGGATTTAGGAGAGAGGAAAGAGAGTTCCAGAATAATTTGAGATTATTTTGTTGGGTAGTGAGTTTAGTGGAGAAATAGCTTTTTTATCACTGATGACTTCCTTTTTGGCATTGTTACGGAGTTGTTTATATCTGAGTTCAAGTTGTGGGTTCTGTTTCTATGCCATTCCTTCCAGGCTTTATCCCTGGAGGTGAGTAACTGTTTAGTTTGTTTAGTTAGCCATGGGGCATGGTTAGGCTTTACTCTTTTGGTATGTGTGGGGGCAAGACTGTCTAGAATATCTAAAAAGATTTTATTGAAGTAGTTGACTGCTTAATCCAGTGGAAAAAATTGCAAGGCGACCAGTTGTGTGTTTTTAGAGACTCTAAGAATAGTTGTTCATTGAAATGGGTAAGATACCTAGTTGTTCTTAGACAATGCAATTTGTCAATTTGAAGTTGAGTTCTATGGGTATAGGCAAGAAGATGGTCACTAAACGTACTGGGTAGGTTTCCCTGCCTTGGTGAATTTTTGAGGGTGTGAGACGAGTATCCAGTCTAGGGTTGATTCTGTTTGTTTTTTTACCTTACGAGTGGGGTTAGACATGAGTTGAGTAAACCAGTGCAGGGATGCTTTATAGAGATTATTGATAAATATGTTAAAAAGCAAGGGCCCAAGAACAGACCCTTGGGGAACGCCTGTGTTGTTGAGTAGGTAATTGGATTGCTTACTTTGCCATCTAACAGATTATTTTCTGTTGTGTAGATAGCTATGGAACCAGGATAGCATATGTGGGGAGCAATTATAGTCTGAAGTTGTAAAAGTAATTTTGAAAGTCAGTACGCGGAAGATTCGACAATAATTACATCCTTTAACAACATCTCAGAGTTAACACAAAATGCATTTACTTCCATTAAGTCTTGGCTTAACGAAGCTCAGCTGCTACTTAATCCCAAAAAATCTAAACTTTTACTTTTCACAACCAAACCTTTAATACTAGACTTTAAAATATTCTCTCAAAACAATAAGGAAATTGAAATTGCAAAAACAGCCAAACTGCTTGGCATCACAATTGATGAGAGTTTGCCAGTTTATATTTGTGTCGCCAAGAATGATGGTTTCATTTGATAAATTGAGGGTGGTCCAGGATAGTAGATCTTCCAGACTAGGTATGTTTTGACCTGGGGGAATATAGAGTACAGCAATACATAATTGTTTTCTGTTGTTGATGTGAAGGTCAACTAGCAATAATTCCATATTTCCAAATGTTGGTATAGATTTATCGTATGGTATAACAGCTAAAGTGTCTCGGTAGATTAATGCGACACCTCCACCTTTTTATGTAGCAGGTCATTTCTATGTATATTATATCCTGGAGGGATTATTTTAGTGTTAGCAATATGTGGTTTTAGCCAGGTCTCTGTGAGTGCTACAATATCTGAGAGAGCCAGGCATGGAATGGTACATAGGAACAGTTGGTTTTCACAGAGTCAGTGTTCAATGGAGTTGAAGGCATTTTGAGTAATGGTGTGTAAATGAGGAACTGTTTAATGAGCAGATGAGGATGGAGTCATCAGTGTACTGGATGAGGGGAAGCTGTTGGGAGGATGCATGTAAGTTGTTAATAAAGATGTTAAAGAGAAGAGGTCCAAGGATAGAGTCTTAGGGCACACCAGTATTAAATGGGAGAAAAGAGGAGTATGTAGAGAGACATTTTACAGATTGTTGACACTAAGAAGGGTAGCTAGAGAACCAGCTGAGTGATGTATTCGACAGACCAAGTGCAGACATTTTAGAGAGTAATTTGGAGAGGGCGACTGTGTCAAAAGCTTTGGAGAGATCTGAAAGCAGGTAAGAGACCAAGTTAAACTTATCTCTAGCTTTGATGATGCTATCTAATAAGGCAAACAAGGCAATTGTTATGCTATAGTATGGGTAAAAACCATGTTAGGTAGAGGTTAGTAGATGTTCTTGAAGAAGGTATTGTAAGATCTGCTGATGTATGCACTTTTCTAGAATTTAGAAAAGGAGGATAAAAATGCGATAGGCCTAAAGTTTGTTATTTCAGAGGAATCATCACCTTTGTGAAAAGGTATGATGTAGAATCTTTTCCAGATAGATGGGACTTTTGATTCTTGAATGGATTTGTTGATCAAGATGGAGACAGGATACTCAATGGAAGTAGCTGCAAGCTTTACATATTATGTAGGTAGTTTGTCAACAGATGTTGAAAAGGGCTTGAGCTTACTCAGTAGGTGTTTTAGATGTGAGGCAGAAACAGTTTTTAAGGAGAAGAGAGGTTTATTGAAAATGCTAACCTCATCAGGGCCATTGTGAGTTTATATGAGATTTTGTGTTAGAGTAGTAATAGAGTTCATAAAATGTGAGTTAAAATTATTAGCAATTTCAATGGGAGAGCTATCTGGGCAGGGGCTTGGACAGTAGGAGTCCTAGGGTCTAAGATTTTGTTAATAGAGGAGCTAAAGTTCTAGGGGTTTTGTGGACTATTTGCAGATCTAAATAATAATGTTTTTTTTTGTTATCAAAAATAAGCTGAATTTTAGCAAGGTTACAGCTGTTTGTGAGTTGAAGCTGGGCAGGAGATTTAGTTCTTTGCCAAGTTCACCAAGCTTTGTAACTCTTCTGCATTACTGTGTGACTAGTGTGGGATAGCCATATAGTCTGGGCAGATTTAACATGTTTTCTTTTGATGAGACAATGCTATTGGGTATTGAGAAACAGAGAACTGAAGTACAGCAACAACCACAGGTAAGGTGTAAAGATTGGAGACCATTGTTGGAAACATCAGGTTTAAAGTTGGTAAGGTTATGGCATTCCTTAAGAAGTTGATTGTTGGAGCTGTGGCTTATTAATCTCTGGACATAGATGGGATAATGGTAACTGAGGGATTCTAGGATGGTTCTGGGAGATGTATAATTGTTAGGATTTAAAACTAGGAGCCAGTCAAGAATGGAGCCAGACTTTGAGGTTTTGCTGGGGTGAGTATGGAAGGTTATAAGTTGTGGAAATCCATATAGGTTGATGCTGTTTGATGGATAGCCTGTTGAAAGGTGCTGCCAGTCAGTGATGACATCACCATGCTTTGAAAACTTTTGAACTTGGTTTGATAATTCCCTCTCCTCTGATTATCATGTAACAGGGGCACTCAGAAAGTCCTTGAACTCAGTTTAGCTAATTTGCTTAAGGAATACCATCCAGATCTATAGAAGTCATTGGCTGTTTATATTCAGTGCTGCTTAAGCAAGCTATTGAATACAATACCTACCTTTGCATGTAGAAGGACCCCAAAGGTTCCTAGCTAAGATGATCACTGGCTTAAAAACTCTAAGATACCAGAAATGACTAGGTGCTCTATCCCTTTATTCAGCATATTATGGACTACTGAGGTGAAAGCCACGTAAGATGGTCCTAGATCTTTTGTACCACCACAAATCAAATAATAAACACAGATACCAGAACCAGGGCTCTAAATCTTCATCAGTAAATAAATTAAACATGGCGTAGATATAGCTTCATTCTGCAGCACATTCTCTACCCCTGGCTTTAGCCCCTGCCACCTTACTTCTTCTTCTTCTTCTTCTTTCGGCTGCTCCCGTTAGGGGTCGCCACATCAGATCAACTGTTTCCATTTCTTCCTGTCCTCTGCATCTTGCTCTGTCACATCAACCACCTGCATATCCTCTCTCACCATATCCATAAACCTTATCTTAGGCCTTCCTCTTTTCCTGTTACCTGGCAGCTTCATCCTTAGCATCTTTTTCCCAATATACTCTGCATCCCTCCTCAGCACATGTCCAAACCAACGTAATATTGCCTCTCTGGCTTTGTCTCCAAACCTTCCAACCTGGGCTGACCCTCTAATATACTTATTCCTAATCCTGTCCATCCTCTTCACACCCAGTGCAAACATATTCAACAATGCCACGTCAAGCTCTGACTCCTGCCTTTTTGTTAATGTCACTGTCTCCAACCCATATAACATAGCTGGTCTCAGTACCCTCTTGTAGACCTTCCCTTTCACTCTTACTGGTACTAGTCTGTCACAAATCACTCCTAACACTCTTCTCCACCCTCTCCATCCCGCCTGTACTCTCTTCTTCACCTCTCTTCCACACTCACCGTTACTCTGAACTATTGACGCCAAGTATGTAAACTCATCCACCTTCACCACCTCTACTCCCTGCATCCTCACCATTCCTCTATCCTCCCTCTCATTCACACACACATATTCTGTCTTAGTCCTGCTGACCTTCATTCCTCTTCTCTCTAGAGCCTATCTCCATCTTTCCAGGTTCGTCTCCACCTGTTCCCTACTCTCACTACAGATCACAATGTCATCTGCAAACATCATAGTCCATGGGGCTCCTGTCTGATCTTGTCTGTCAACCTGTCCATCACCATTGCAAATAAGAAAGGGCTCAGAGCTGATCATTGATGTAATCCCACCTCCACCTTAAATACATTCGTCACTCCCACCGCAGACCTCACCGCTGTCACACTACCCTCGTACATATCCTGTACCACTCTTACATACTTCTCTGAAACTCCCGACTTCCTCATACAATACCACACCTCCACTCTAGGCACCCTGTCATATGCTTTCTCTAAATCCACATAGACACAATGCAACTCCTTCTGACCTTCTCTGTACTTCTCCATCAACACTCTCAGAGCAAACATCTTACTAATGTCTGCTAATTCTAACCCTGCCCTTTTTCCTCACTTTAACCCTAATGATACACCTTGACTTAGAAAAAACACTTTCCATAACACTACCACTGCACAAGATACTTGGACCCACCCCATATGCAACAACACACACAGCATTAAATTTATGCTTGTACTTAGCCCTCACTCTAATCCAAACTTGCACTCACACACAGTCCTACTGATAATACTGGAACTTTCAATATATTAGACTGTTTCAGCATTAACAACCAACATCCACACTCACCTTATCTAAACAAATTTGATCACATTTCTTTTGCATTCAACAACATGCACATTCAGTCACTCTCACAAGAATTATGAGATTCAACCAACTTCACTTTTGAGAAATTGACTGAAATTCATTTCTAGAAATACATAGCCCCAGTAATGAAAAAGGTGCATGGCTAGAGGGCACAAGAGGAGCTAAGATTTGGGTCTAGTTGGAAGGGATAGATAAATCTGACACTGAGTCCTGCTAAAAGACTCCTGTTAAACTAATATTTTATTTTATTTATTTATATTTGTTTACCTGTAGTGCATTAAACTCAATGGATCATTTGAGGCACAGTCCAAGTGAATAAGATTGTATAAGAAATGAACAAAACATATTTACAGATGCAAGGATATGCTAAAAAAATACATATTTACATATACAATAATATTCCACAGCATTTAGTTCATGAAGAAGTTTATAATCTCAAAACATAGATGGAAACATGGAATCATGCTGAACAGAGCTTTTTGGATAAGATGTAGCCATAATGAATAAGATGGCTTATGCTACAGGGATAGCAGTAAACTATTATATAGAGAGAGGTATGAAGATATTAGAAGAGTTGAGTGTGAATATTTGCAGGAAGGGATACCATGGACAAGAGAAAAGAAATAGTAAGAGAGACATGCAGAGGGAAGAGGAGTAGAAAGAAGAGGAAGTGTGAGAGATGTGAAGAGAGCAGGGAGGGAGGATGAATGAGAGGCAGTATCTGAGGGGATGACAAGATGAGATAAGGAAGGATGAAACAGGGATAAAGGGCTGTGAGAGAGCTGTAGGGTCAGGTAATGTGATCTCCATGAGTGCAGCTGCACTTTGTTTGGGTGAAGAGGTGTTCCATGAGTTGTTGTCTGAAGTTTGTGTACTTTTGAATGTCTCTGATTGAGTGAGGAATGGAGTCCCATACTTTAGGTGCCAGGATGGAGAATGCATGGTCAGTTTAATGACGTTTATTTTTTTGAGTAAGTAGAGTGGGAAGCGATTGAGAGATACTCCCGAGATTATATGTGGGGGGAGGAGTTGGTGAAGAGTTTATGTGTAAGAGGGGACGGTGTCTCTAGAGAAAGGGCTTTCAAATGTATTTTGAGCCATTTGGCTTTGGTAAGAGTTAGTCAGTGGTGCTCGTTAATGGAGGAGTTAGTAATGAACCAGAAGATTTTGTAGAAGATAGTTTGAAAAGGTGGTGGCATTTTTCTTTCAAGCTGCAGCTATTATGCATAGTCCATATCTGAGTTGTGGTAAGAGTATTCTTTTGCCAGTGGCAGCTTTGACTGGCTTAAACTAAAGAGGTGATAGTTTTCCCAGAACAGTTTGTTGATCTTTTTGCATGTGTTTTGAATGTGGAGTTGAAAGTTAAGTGACTGGTCTAGCCAAATGACAAGGTGTTTGAATGATGCGATAGTTCAGGTGCTAGGTTGGAGAATGCATGGTCAGTGCAATGAAGTTTCTATTTTTAGTATGGTGGTATTATTAATATCTTTAAAATTAAGGAAGTGCTATTGTTTTGTTGGTTAAAAATAGCATTGCTTTTTATTTTTGAGGGATTGAGTAAATGTCTTTGGCCTAGTAGCCATTGGTTGAGGGTTTGTAGGTCATATTGGAGCTGGGTTTGCACAACAGACTGGGATTTGTTTGACATGTAGATGACCATGTCATCTGCATAAAGAATTAGAGGTATCTGAGGGTGATGAAATGGGAGTTTGTTGACAATTATGAAAAACAGCAGAGGGGTTAAAGTGGAACCCTGGGAGAAGTCATTTTATAAGAAGAGCTGTTTCATTTAGTTTGTCAAATAGTAAGTTATGGTCAATTCAATCAAACTCTTATGTGAGGTCAATGGCGACAGCTCCTGTTAGGCTGCCTTTGTCCCTATTGGATAATTGGATAATAGAGAGCTTTTATGGTGCTGCATCCAGACCAGAATCCAGAGAGAATGGCAAGGGAACCTTATCAGATTCTTAAGCTTCTCCTTGCTACACCAAAGCAGAGAGACACTCAGAAATCAAATCAGGATTGTAAGAGTAAAGAATGTAAGAAACTACAGAAAAGGAAACTACTAGTAATACTGGTGGAAGAAACGACTTTTGTGAGGTAACTTGTGTAGAGGACGAACAAGATTAAGAGGAGAAACTCTACCTGTATTTGTAGAATTGGAGGAGGCCTTATCCTGCACATCATGTCAGAATTCTGTTGACAGTAATGTTGACTTGGCTGACATTAGATAAACCATAATAATTTCAAACCCATTTGGAAGGAATAATAAAAAAGAACTAGACAGAGTATATGTTCCTAGAATGGTATCGTACTGATGTGTAAAACTAAGCATGAAATCAATCTCACTCTCTCTATCTCAGGTTCCTTACTTACTTACCACGTCACCACATCGATGTCCAGAGTAATGCATGAACTTTATAAGGACATCTGTGTACCAGTTTCAGCGAGAGCAGCCAGTCCAGCATCCAGCACTTAATCAAACTTTAAAGTCCCTATGTTGTACAAGGCAATAGAACTGATTGAGAAAACTGGGAGCAATGTCCATCTCTTTGCTGTAAGACAGGTAGCACAAGCTTCAGCTGGATTCACACCATCTGAACCTCTGTCATTTCCATTTTAATACTTTAATCTTAGTTCTCTGTTCCTAGAACGGCGTGGTACTGATGTGTAAAACTAAGGAGTGGTTTGCCACTTCTGCAAGTTGGACATTGTATTCCAACATAAATAACTTGATGTTATATATCCCATAGTGCTGTAATGTTGTAAAAGTACCTCAGCAGGTAGGAGGTACTGGTTTCAGTTTTTAATACTGATATTGCAGTGCAGCATGAGGGGGGAAGGTGCTGCATTCCTGAGTGACTTGTCCTTTAGATGAGATTTTGGTTATATTGAGGATCAGAAACCCATCCTTTGGTTTGTGCATGAATGTGCGTGGCCTGTGTGATTAACAAGGCAGCAGCCAGAGTTTCATTATGCAAATGATCATGATTGACACAGAATGCAGATTTCCCTGTGACATTGTGCATACATTGTTTCCAGAGCAGCTTACATTGTACTGTAGTATTAAGAAGCAGATTTTTTCTAGTTTAATCTGTTATATTAATCTGTTATATTTTGTAATATATATATATATATATATATATATATATATATATATGTGTGTATATATATATATATATATATATATATATATATATATATATATATATTTATATATTATATATTTTGTAAGCTCGCTTTGCCAGAAGCAGCTCCTTACAGTAGAACAGTTATGTATTATAATAGTAATAATTATAAAAGTAGAATCTAACATTGAATAGTAAAACTATAATGAAATGCTAAAAGAATGAAAAAGTGTTGTGGGTTGGTTTCACAGCATACCTTGCTATTGCATTAATGCAAACTGTAATCAAATGGCAAAAAAAATTCTAATGAGTTTTGGAAATGTCGAACAAACCAACGGAAACTCTCTGTATGTGTGTGTGCGTGTGTGCGTGTGTGCGTGTGTGCGTGCGTGTGTGTCTGTGTGTGTGTGTGTGTGTGTGTGTGTGTGTGTGTGTGTGTGTGTGTGTGTGTATGTGTGTTTATATATGTATATATATATATATATATATATATATATATATATATATATATATATATACTAGTGATGACAATTTCTTTGTTAATTTGGTAGATCTGAGGAAGGAATTCAAAGGAAGAGGGTACACTGAAAGCCAAATAAATTCAGTATATGAACAGATTAAGACTGAGAGGCATGGAAGAGGCAAGCCATATTTCTCAATGAAAGTAGTTGGTATAGATAAAGATGATGCCACAGATATAAGAATCCCCCTAGTTATTTCATATACCCAGGAAATAGGTAGTGTGAAAAGCATTATAAACAAGAATTGGCACATTTTACTAGTTGATGAGCAAACTGAAAGGTGGGTAGGGCAGAAGCCTAAACTCACATATAAAAATAAGAAAAGTCTTAAACAGCAACTGTGTTATCTGAGGTCTAATGTAATCACCCATGAATTAGAAAGAGGTACAAGGAAGTGTGGCAAATGCAATTACTGTGAATATATTGATACATCTAGTTTTTTAGGCATCCCAAAACCAGCTGTTTATGGGAGATTAGAGCTAAAGCCAATTGCAATAGTAAAGACTTTGTTTATTTAGCCTCTTGTGTTAAGTGTTATAAATTTTATGTTGGCAAAACCAACTGCCATCTCAAAACCAGTTTTACAGACCATCTATATTGCACAAAAAGGGGAGAAGAATATAGTGCATTGGCTAAACATACTATATCTATGGGGAATGAACACACGTTCTTATTCCAAGTACTTCATGTACAATATGCCAATGAAAGACTTAGTGATTTAGTAAATGACACAGAACTAACAGAACTGAAATGGATTTTTAGGCTCGGAGCCCATAGAGGGCATGGGCTGAATGATACACTATCCCTCTTACCTGTCTTAAGAAACAAGAATATTAAAAAATGAGTTTACATGACATAGGTTTTATGAAAACTTTTTATAATTATATGTTTTAGCATGTTATTGAACTTGTATTTTATGTTAAATTGATTCATTATATGAATGAACAATGGTTTTAAATATGTATGTACCTTTAAATATTTTGGAGAGAAACTGGGTTGTGTTGATCAGATATGGTATAAAAACTGGGTCTTTTATTAAGTGTTATGATGTGTCTGAGGAAGTAATTTTTTACAAAAGTGCTTACACAGTACATTTTTGTGGAACTGGAATAATAAACAGACTTGTGGAATCTTTAATAGTGTGCCTGTCTCCATACCTTGGGATTTTTTCTGATATATATATATATATATATATATATATATATATATATATATATATATATATGTATATATAAGCCGTTTATAATCTCGAAATACTGAAATGTTGAATTTCAGTATCTTGAGACTATAAACCCGAATGTTTAAAATAGCGAAAGTTCATAATCATGAATTCGAATATCTCGAATTCGCGGTTATGGCATTATGCTAAGTGATGTCCGGGATTGTGTGTTTATGGTGCGAGGTGCAGTGTTTGGATCTAGGTGTTTTGTTAGGTAAGTGAGTGTTTTGTAAGGGATTTGAGTGGGGATTAGAGTGTGTTTGAGTGTGCTGATATGTTTGATGCATGTGTGAGGGACTGGAGAATGTGCATGTGTGAGTTTGCTTTTGTTTCCTGTTTGTGCGATCTCGGAATTAGTATATATAAGTAGGGTGTGTGGGGGGGTGCAGCCCCCCACATGGGGTGTGCAGGGGGGCTTGCCCCCCCTGCTTATGTGTGTATGAGTTGTGTATGTGTGTAGTTTTTGTTTGTTTATGTTGTGGTGTGGGTGTTTCGGTGTATGTATGGTGTAGTGTATGCGGCTTGTTTGGTGTTTTGAATTTCGTTGTTTTGGGCTCGGGGTTTTGTAGTTTCAGTGTTTTGTGGATTTGTTTCATAGTTTCGAGATACTGAAATTCAATGTTTCAGTATTTCTAGATTATGAAGTGAATCTATATATATATATATATATATATATATATATATATATATAGAGAGAGAGAGAGAGAGATAGATATACATACCAAGAATAAGTTTTATAGTTGAGGAGTTTTTCCTATTCCCGTTAGTGTGAACAAAATGGAATATCACAAAACACCCGTTTCCAGTAGATTGCCAAATAAGGTATAGTTACAAGTAGCAATATGAAAATACCCAGATTTAATTTGCCCAAAGCACAAGATGCTTAGGAACACAATGCCAGTTAATATGTCTGCAGTAATTTCTTTGTTTTTGGGAGATTTCTCCCTTTGTCATATTTGTGCCATTGTAGTGTTTGGGGGGCTTTCCCCTCATATCGGACAGTGCAGGGAGGCACAAAACACAGCTATTTCTCATCCCTGTGCTTTCATTTCATAAGTAGAACTGCCAAATAAATTGTGTATAGAGCATAAGTATTTCATTTTTCTTTCTATAGCTGTTGCTAAAACTGTCCAGTGCTTAAGGGAACTGTAACTTATTGCAAGCACAGTAAAGTATTTTCCAGTCTAAGATAGACACAGTTAACCACGTTTTCGTCTATGTGAGTAGTGTTTTTCAGTATCTTCAACAGAAAATCTTAGACTATATGTGAATCTTTTACTTTTTCAGAAAAAAACACAACTGCTCTTGATCTTCAGCTAAAGCAGAAAGGTATTTCTTTTAAGCAGTTTTTAAGCACTGTTAGTGCATTCTTGCCTTGAAGTTAGCTAACAAGTAACAGAGTTGTTCTTGGAGCAACTGTTGGTACATCTATTTGTTTTGCAGATTTTCTGTTGATATATTATGTAAATGTCTTTTACTTCAAATAAGTTCAGCTGGAGAGTTTTTGGAGAGTATAGGATATTTTTTTTCTACATCTATGTTATAACATGTTTTTAGGTCATGTATTGTTGAAGTCTTCTATTAAAAAAACTTTATATAAAAATAGTTCCAAAAAATATGTAACTATCTTTTACTCTTCAGACAGCACACAAAATTACTGTATCTCATCAACATAAATCCTTAGCTCATTCAGTAATTAAAGAAAACAAACATACATTTTTCTTTATTTTATTTTATACTTTTTTTGGTTATATTGAGAATCAGTAAGTCGCCCTTCGGTTCGCCACACTATGAATATTCAGGTGGCCAACAAACCAGAATCAATAATTAGGTGGGAAGTTTAGAGACATGGGCGTGATGCTATGTGTGACTTAGGGTTGGGGAGGAGCTTGCTACTGTGCATCTGGTGGGTTTCAGATCCTCAAAATAACCAAGATTTTAAACAGAAGTCCCATCTGCCTGAGTTGGCATTAGCTTAGGTGGATGGAAAAGATCCCACAGCACCAATCAAAAACAGTAGGGTAAGTTAACAGTTCTCCGGCCAAATTTCCCCTAGTCAGTATGAATACCACTTCAGGTCTCCGCTAAAAAGCGTGCATTGGTTTAGTGGGATTAACCTGGTCAACAAAGTATAAATAAATGTTGTAAACTGTAGCTACTTATGTAAATACTGTGTTTTGTGTTGAAAATCATATTAACTTTACAATTTGATATAGTTCAATAGCTGGGTTGTGGTTCTACTAGCAAAAATATCACAATCCATATTTATCCAGAGGTTTTTTGACCCTCCAGACTTTTAATTTCAAGATCTACTACTGTTCACACCTGCAGTCACATGATTATGGCTTACACCCCATCTGTCAATGCTAGAACTGCTGATTCTACATGGGGGGGGGGGGGTATTTGAAAATACCCATGCTCATTGTGAGATTATTCCTGTTGTTACTAAAAAGTTTGTCATGGAGCAGTAATAGTGTAGATAGAAAAAACAGAAGAAGGCTGTGCTTGACAGCTAGTAGATAACTGCAGTTTACCTTGGCTAATATCCTTTGAGGAGAATTAGATTCCTGTCCTTGGGGTTCTGAAGAGGATTTTGTAGAGTTACCTGTGGAAAATTAAGGCAGCCAGTAAGGTATCTTCATCTGGGAGGAGATTTCAGAAGAGGCAGTAGGAATACTTGAGGCCTCAGTTTTCAAGGTAAAGAGCCATATATACTGTGTGTGAATTTTGAAGAAAGAAAGAAAGAAATGTCTCCACTGGGTAGGAGTACTGCAAACACTCCAAAAAAGCTGCCTGTTATAAGACGGAATTTAGGGATACAGATGGACTTCAGTACAACTTCCTTTGTGGATTACACCCTAAATAAGTTACTCTTTATTTGCTACAAAGGACATATGAACATGCAAAAAAAAAAACGTGATTTTTAGATAGCAATTGCCTGTTATTCTAAGGCTGAAAATTTAGCAAGGTTTGTTTACTTCCATGTTTTGTGTTTTTCTACAAAACTGTATTTATTTTGGTTGAATAATGCACTTTTTTGTTCATTTATTTTTTAAAGAAAATAAACATTATATACTGATACATTATGAAGTCCAACTTCTAATTTCTTGGATGCTAAAAAAAAAAAAAAATGAAACTGGTCTGTTGAGCTATAATTTTGTTTGAGTTATCAAAAAAACACGAAAATCCACTTTGAAGTGGTTCTCAGCATTAGCATCATCCACTTCAGACCCAACATACCATTTTGTAGCAGTCTCTGTGCTGCATATGTGCCCTACTGCAAGTGATATGGGACCGTTCCATAGATCCAAAGATGCAGAACATTTCCATGGCTGATCTGCATTGTTGTTCCTCCATGACAGAGTTTAAATCACAGCTGGTGCAGTATGAAAAAGCTTGAAATGCAGATGGTAGAGGATTTCATGCTTCCTTTTTAACTGTCCAGCATTTTATTCCGAATGCTAAAATTCATTTACGGAGGTAAAACATTCAGATAAATACTACAATGAGCCGAGCATACCTGGTAAAGTTCAATTCTTTGTTCGTTTCGTTTCGCATCTCGATTAGATATTCTCAGCACCCGGAACTCTGCCCGAAATAAGTTGGTGGCATTTTTCTCCATTCTTGAGACATCAAACTTGAATAGCTTGGAGGTTTTCATCTTTGGACACTCTAAATCATCTGTTGGTGAAGAAGAGGTAAAATTCATTAGGATAATGACAGTGATATTATATTTCTGCAACTCCCTTTTATAATCAGTACATCAGTATAATAACAATATTTTTTCTTTCAAACCTTGGTGTTTAAGTCTTGGTTCTTTAAAAAAATATATGTCTCTCTCTCCCTGAATCACTTGGTTGAGACTTTACATGGACTTGTGGTTATACATTCCTTTTCTGGGTCGACATAGTGGTAATTCTATAGCACAAGACTGTGGCTCCAGGTATACCACCAGTATGGGCCTCTGTCCTCCTCCTACTTCCTCACCAGAATGCTAGCAGACATTACTACACATTTACGTATCACACTAGCATTTTTCTAATTTGTGGTGGTGACCTCTCCCAAATTTATATTTTTGTAGGCTGCTGCCAGACCACAGAAGCATTGACCCCAACATGAGAATGTAGAACAGTTGCAGGAATTAATTCCAGCCAAAATACACTGCTAATTCAGCCTGTCACTTACAAAATGTGCAGGTTCATGTTACTAGCCCCACAGAAAGAGCACCACTATATTAACATGCATTTTTTATGAATCGCTGTGTGGCACAATGCAAGACAGCAGCATAGCAGGGAACAGATACTCAGAGATATAACCTTATACTTATTAAGTAGCTGCTTTTATATTAGTAGCTGCTCCCTGCTATTATATGAAACACTGTTGGTGATTCCCCTGTCTACAACATCATTGTGTATAACGCACCTCTGTGTGTCATGTACAAAAGCTAACAGATGTCTGTATGCCATTATTCATTACAAAGGTGCATGCCTATGCAATGCAGCAATAAATTCAGTGCATTAAAAATGCAGCAGGATGCATTCATGTAGATGTGCAGTGTGTCACAGTCCCAGTCACTCTTCCACTGCTGCTCAAGATAATCAATTATCCTTTTATTTAAAGCTTCTATTATCCTATTACCATAATATTTATATTTCCATGGTATTTTAATTTTACTTACTCTTACACCTCCAGTTAACATCTCATTTCTGTCCATCTTTCTAAGAAAAAGCTTTGTGTTCCATCCTTTTTTGATGGACAGATTAACACAGAGTGTCATTACTAAATGCTAGGAAATAATGTAAAACTTCATCCATGCCGTGAATGTTAACAGTTTACCAAAAAAATCATCTAAATATTAATAAAAAATACTATGAACCTAATGTATGTACTACACCCATAAATGCTGTTAAAAGTACATTTAAAACACTTCTTACTTCTGATTCCACTAGACTCTGTATGAATGTGTATGAAATACACTCTGTCGTCACTGTACTAAACCTCTGTATGCTGCATCTATGAAATACACTCCGTTATGACTGTACCAAAACTCTGTATGCTATGTTTGTGAAACACTCTCCATCATCACTGTACCAAAACTCTGTATGCTATGTCTGTGAAGTACACTCCATCATCACTGTACCAAACCTCTGTATGCTATGTCTGTGAAATACACTCCACCATCACTGTACCAAACTTCTGTATGCTATGTCTGTGAAATACACTCCATAATCACTGTACTAGACCTCTGTATGCTATGTCTGTGAAATACACTCCATCACTGTACCAAACATCTGTATGCTATGTCTGGGAAATACACTCCATCATCACTGTACCAAAACTCTGTATGCTGTGTCTGGGAAATACACTCCATCATCACTGTACCAAAACTCTGTATGCTATGTCTGTGAAATACACTCCATCATCACTGTACCAAAACTCTGAATGCTATGTCTGTGAAATACACTCCATCATCACTGTACCAAACCTCTGTATGCTATGTCTGTGAAATACACTCTATCATCACTGTACCAAACCTCTGTATGCTATGTCTAGGAAATACACTCCATCATCACTGTATCAAAACTCGGTATGCTATGTCTGGGAAATACACTCCATCATCACTGTACCAAAACTCTGAATGCTATATCTGTGAAATACACTCCATCATCACTGTACCAAACCTCTGTATGCTATGTCTGTGAAATACACTCTATCATCACTGTACCAAACCTCTATATGCTATGTCTAGGAAATACACTCCATCATCACTGTACCAAAACTCTGTATGCTATGTCTAGGAAATACACTCCATCATCACTGTACCAAAACTCTGTATGCTATGTCTGTGAAATACACTCCATCATCCCTTTACAAACCTCTGTATGCTGTCTGTGAAATACACTCCATTATCACTGACCCAAACCTCTGTATGTTATGTCTGTGAAATACACTCCATCATCACTGTACCAAACCTCTGTATGCTATGTCTGTGAAATACACTCTATCATCACTGTACCAAACCTCTATATGCTATGTCTAGGAAATACACTCCATCATCACTGTACCAAAACTCTGTATGCTATGTCTAGGAAATACACTCCATCCTCACTGTACCAAAAATCTGTATGCTATGTCTGTGAAATACACTCCATCATCACTGTACCAAACCTCTGTATGCTATGTCTAGGAAATACACTCCATCATCACTGTACCAAAACTCTGTATGCTATGTCTGTGAAATACACTCCATCATCCCTTTACCAAACCTCTGTATGCTGTCTGTGAAATACACTCCATTATCACTGACCCAAACCTCTGTATGTTATGTCTGTGAAATACACTCCATCATCACTGTACCAAATCTCTGTATGTTATGTCTATGAAATACATTCCATCATCACTGTACCAAACCTCTGTATGCTATGTCTGTGAAATACACTCCATCATCCCTTTACAAACCTCTGCATGCTATGTCTGGGAAATACACTCCATTATCACTGACCCAAACCTCTGTATGTTATGTCTGTGAAATACACTCCATCATCACTGTACCAAATCTCTGTATGTTATGTCTATGAAATACATTCCATCATCACTGTACCAAACCTCTGTATGCTATGTCTGTGAAATACACTCCATCATCCCTTTACAAACCTCTGCATGCTATGTCTGGGAAATACACTCCATCACATACCTCTCAACTGTCCAGATTTTTGCAGAATGTCCAGATTTGTGCCTTATATTTTTGGTCTGTTTTTTATAAAATTGTGGCTTTCTGGCAAATTAGTTACAAACCATTAAAGACTGAAGTTAGAAGATAATGACAGATACTTGAATTTTACACTTCATACCCTTCAGAAAATTCATGCAAATGCAAAACCTGTTATTCTAGCAACTTTCTAAATTTGTGAGAGCAATATTTAAAATGGTCCCTGTTTGTACCACTTTTTTCATGGCTTTGTCCAGATTTCTTACTCAAAGAGGTTGAGAGGTATGCAGTCCATCATCACTGTACCAAACCTCTGTATGCTATGTCTGGGAACAGGTTGTAACTCCATTAAATGGCTGCAGTATCAATAAAAATTAAACAACCATCCAACAACAGGAAGTAAAAAATGAAATGATCATCCAGCCACATATAGTAGTTATGCAGAAAAAAAATGTTGTTCAACTTTCCAATAAGTATAGATGAACTATGTTAGAGTGCTATAGAGACAACTTACATAACTTCAGGCATAATAACCGATGCCACAAGTAAAGCTAAGAACTCAAGTTCCATAGGACCAGACAACATGGTTTACTACACAAAGACAAGGGAAACCTAACTATAGCTCCCATCAGTCATGTTAAACAAAATATTAGCATGTTGACATGTCCCTGAATTCTGGCAGCAGCTAATATTGGTAGCAGTTTGCAAAAGGGGAATCATACAAGACCTAAACAATTTTAGGCCCTCCACCCTAACCACTGCACTGTGTAAAATCTTGCAAAGGGTCATAATGGAGTTTATCCAAAATGAAATGGAGGTCCTACTTGTGCAGATGTATAAATCTGGTAAGGGGAGATCTATCCATTTGAATGTTCTGGTGCTCTTTGAAAGGGTAACAGCAGCATTTGCTGAAGGACTGATAGTACATACAACTTAACCTGGCCTTTGTAAGGCATACAGGCATACAATACTTTTCTGCATTAAAAATAACTGACACATTAAAAACATTAACTACATTAAATGTCAATCCTTATGTAATTAAATGATTAAAATACTGGTTAAGCATAAGGATACAGCAGTTTAGGGTGGGACATGTTCCCTTTCTAGCCATAAGGAATCATCAGTAATGTCCGACAGAAATCTGTACAGGACTGATTCTTTCCAGACTATTTTTCAATGTTATATTTTAAATATGCTGATGATTGCAAATTTGCACTTCATTTAATGTAGACTTTTTTTAAAACTATGGTAATTTTAAATGCTGTGAATACCTCGTTTTTCCTTTTGTCTACCATTAATTTGTTCTTTAGATGAGATGATAATCAAAGGCTCCATCTGCCTAAGTCATCAGTATCTCAGGAGGCTGTAAAAGATCCCAGTGCATTTAATGAAAACACAAGGAAGAGCTTTATTTATAATAACTTCATATACTACATACACATTATATTATGTACACTTCACAGAGAAAAACAAAACATGAAAAAATAGATATATTCAAAATTTATTAACACTGCTTTGAATAACAGACATAAAAATAAAGTGAGAGTACAGTATCAAAACTAAAGAAAGTTTTGACCACATTCTTTTAGACACAGCCAGAGTTTTAACTTAATCAATGTAAGAATTCAATTGCAAAACTTATTGTAAAGCAGTTCCTCACATCTTGTTAGCTGAACAGCATTTAATCACTACAGAATATCACTGTCTCTTTTTTTCTTGGATGCCACAACATCCATATATTAGCACAGGTAACAATAAGGAAAAAGATATGTACTATAATATCGCTTTGCCAACTCTTGCCAATATTTTGATCCCTCTAACAGGATATCAAGGCAAGTGCCATAGTTTCTTCTACCACAAATATTTCAAAGTCTCTTACCAATAAATAACTTTATATTTCTTTTGTCATTTAACAGGTAACTTTCCTATCATGAATCACCACATAAAAACCTCTTATTTCTTCTACTCCCTGAAAGCATTTGTCTTTCTTTAATTTGTTTCTTACAGTTTTCAGTATTTTTTCTGAGGTATTATAAAATAGTAAAAATCCATAAGTATTTTGTACTACAACTTTAGTTGTAGAACCACGTCTCTAATATTTAGTTTCTGTTCATCTAATTTTGCAATATACTGAAGTATAACAATTTTAACATCTTTTTTCCTCTTGCTTATTATGCTTTCCCATATAGCTACATATATTACCCAGAGAAGTTGTCCAAGAAAATCTGTATTGTGCATACTACAAGCTAATAACTCCACTGAAACCCAGTGCAAGTTGACTAATGCAAGCCATATCACCACTTGTTAATCAAATCTAAAATATCCTTTTCTTTTTTGCAGTACACAGTTCCCCTCTATAATAAGGTTTAGTTTGTTTCTACATAAGCACTCAAAAATAATTTCAACACTATTTTTCTTTATCTTTCGAAAATGGGAAAAGGGGGGAAAAGGAGTTTATATATCCAAAATGATTAAGGACCACCGGATGCAGCAATTATACTTTTTGTACTGAAAGATGTTTTGAGTATTTTCCACATTGATATAACCAGTCTTACTGAGTTAAAAAGGCTATCTAATTTCTGGGAAAAAAACAATTGCTTTCCAAAAGGCACTCCTAATATCTGTAAGTCTGTTTTTGTAAAACATTTGAATTGTATAGGAAATGAATGTCCATAGTCTTTACTTTATTAAAGATTAACCCTTTGTCTTTTAATCTATTTTCAACTTATTGCAAGACTATATGTAACCAAGTTTCTGAGATTATAACTATAATCAGATCACCTGCATAAGACAGACATAAAGATAACAATTGTTTACTCATAACTCCCTCCTTACAAATTTCACAATATTCCTCAATATTTTAATTCATTATTCCTCAACATTTTTAATTAATTATCAATCTAAATAATAGTCCACTTAGTGGATAACCTTGTTCCATTCCCCTGCCAGTTATTATTTGCTCCCCTATCCAGCCATTAAGCAGAACCCTATTCCAAGGGTTATTGTTTATGTCTTTTAGAAATTTTTGAATTTTTGTACTAAGTCTGTAACTCTGTAGCACATTCCATAACGTATCACTTACCAACATATCAAAGGTTTTGTCTACATCACAAGTAAATAATAAAGCTATAGTTTTAACACAGTTAATAATATTCATTACCTCACAAAACAAAACTAATATATCTTTAATGGGTTTGTTTTTGATACCAAAACAAAACTAACATATATTTAATGCTTTTATTTTATATACTAAATTCTGTGGAATTAAAGATAATTTTCTTACTCTTTCCTGTGATATTTTATGAAATAATTTATAGTCAGTATTACTCAGCATTTAATGTCTCCCGTTTGTGATATCCTCACTAATTCCTTTTTATTATATATAAATCATATTACCCCTTCAAAGATATATTTTTTTCTCTAATACAATAATTTAACTAGTTATTTAATATTAGCAACAAAATCTCTTTTGGAGAATCATTCATATATGTATAGAAATGGTAAGGAATACCATCTATTGAAATATCCCCAGAATGTTCACACCTAATACAGAATTCTATTCTAGAAATGTAATGTTTTTTTTTTTTTCCTAGAAAACATTCTATTCTTCAGTCAACTGTTTGACATCAAATGTATTTTTCTTCATAGGGACCAGTTTAGTAGCATAGTTTACAACAGTATACAGAATATATGCCTTCTTGGATTTTAAATATACTACCATCTTGTCTTTGTAGCATTGCATTTTACAACTGTCATGCTTAATTATTTTACAGAAGAAAGGTAAAACTTCTTTTTACATTTATGTATTTTGTCCATATAATAACTGTCCTATTTTGTCAACATGAATAATTCCTTTTTCTATGTTAAGATACTAAGAGATTTTAATTGATACAAATCTTATTTTTATTCTTACCATACATATTTGTAATCCTTTTCCTTACACCACACATTTTTTTCTAATAGACAGTATAACTTTGTATATTTTTTTCTGAATATTTCTGGCTATTTGTCCAATGTTCATAGAAAGTAACCATAAAGTAAAATGCTGAGTCCATAAAACTATACCTTCTTGTTTCTAGGCTACCATTTCAAGAATTGATCCATTCAGTTTTTAGACTCTTACCTTCTTCTTTTAGTTTTCTATTTTTATCTACTTCAGAAAAATGATCTATAAGTATTGATTGTAATTTTTTTGAAACTGCTAAGAGTTATAACAAATCAAGAGTACAGAAATGTCTGCATACATATTCCGTCTTCTATATGTATGCCCCAGAGCCTAATATCATTTTACTAAACCAAATAACTCCTTTAAAAATTGTAACATCCTTAGTTATTTTACCTTTTTATGTCTAGGATAATAATGTAAATCTCTAACTTCAACTATCTTGGTACTAAGAGTGACGTAATACTTAATAAGTTGAAATAATAGCTTTATATGAGTTATTCCAGTGGGTACATATGTAACTATGAAATGCTATATGCCTAAACAAAATTTAAGATCAAGGGTGAGTAGTCTGCTTGGAATTTCCATTATCAAGTCTAATAGTTTAGTTTGTTTTTTAAGTATTAAGGCTTTTCCACAGCATAGATCCTTACCAAAGCACCACATAAGCTGCATTTTTATTACACTTCTTCTTGCTGCTTTTTGTTGACATTTAGTTTTCTAATATCTAATAAGCAAATAATACCAGCACAAATCTTTTTACAAAATGCTATAGCGGCAAGTTATCTGACTTCATCTACAAGACTATTAACATTAATACAGCAAGCAGACTGACCATATTTTCCTCTTTTTTTCTTTGTTTCCTGTTGTATTTTCTTTTTCTCACCCTTTTACTTATACTTATTTTTTTATTTATTTAACATTTATTAACTGGGAAAGTCTGACTTGGAACATAGCCAATTTTCAATGGAAGCCTGGGGAGAAATGCTCCAGATGCATGTCTTATACTGTCATACTGTTATTTTTTTCACTTCCTTCACCAATATTAGCATGTAAATCTTCAGTTCATTTTCACTTTTATCCTCTTCATTGGCAGAACTCTTATTACTTTATGTACTATCTCCCCATTCTTCACTATCCTACAGAGGCTGATTTCTAGCATCATCCTTCTTATATATGATATCAGCTTTCTTATACCATTTTCTTATTCAGGCTTATTTACATGTTTCTGTTGATCAATGTTTATCATTTTTAGGCAGTCAAAGCAAATGTATCCAGCCTGTCTACATTTTCTACAACAAAACCCAAACAAGTAACTGAATATGCCATTTCATCACACTGTATACATTTCCTTTTATCACAATCTTGAATTAAATAAAAAAAGTAGATATACAATAATAGCAGGTCTTAGGATGACCTTTGTACATGACAAATGTGTTCTTCTATCCATATTTATCGCACTTGTTATATGTACATGTTTCTCATCAGTCACGTTTAAGGTCACCCAGATTTCCTAAGCCCAATCCCACAAATGTCTTTCATCATACAGTTTTTAATGTCAGAAACAAATTGACATAATGGAATAAAAGATACTTTCAGTTGTGTAATCAACTTCTGCTGTTTGAAATTGAACTAATAATTCATAATTTAGTAAGGAGAGTAAGTTGTATAACATCATAATGCAGCCAAAGTGTAGAAAAATTTTAAAGCTCAACTTTTATCTCAAAAGTAATACTACAAAAAATCTCTTTGCTGCCATGTATAAATGCTCTAACATCTTGAACAGAAACTCCTAAAAGAGCAATGATGGAAACCCAAACCACATACCTGTCACTGGGTAGCCCATATTTTATTGCAGTTCTTACCAAAGGCAGCTTCCTAGTATAAGAAACATCATATTTTCCTGTTGTTTCTCTCTTTTTCTCTCTCTTACTTGTGATCACAATTTACTTATAGAAACTTCCTTATGCATGTGAGTTCCTATCTCACTAGCTGTGGAGCTATGGGAGAGCAAAGCAAATGCTTGCACATTTCCTTCTCTATAGCAACAATTACATCAGAAAGACTCATTTTGGAAACATGAAGGTCACAGTGATATATTACTTGGCTATATGAGAGAGACTACAACACAGACAGCTCATGTTCATTCAGCAACTCCATTCATTTGTTGTTAGGTAATATACCCTCAGATAAAACAGATTTCACAGAAAAACTCTCAGCAGTCTCCTTGGTATTTTTCATTTGCATTCCACTTTCTGTGTAAGTCACCCTTTGGCCTGCTGCAGAAAAGCAGAAGCAGAAAGAGTTGTGGAAGTTCTCCAGTGCCTTGGCCAAATTTTCCCTAGTCAGTATGAATATTAACTTGGGTCTCCCCTGAAAAGAGACTACTAAACTTGTGAAACTTCCCAATGAACAGAGTGTAAATAAATAAATACATTGTGTGTTTCTACCAAACTGGCTGTATATCTTGTTTTACTGGCACATGCTTATTAATAAAGAAATAGTGTCATAGAACTCAATGACAGTACTGTGAACAGACTTACATTTTATTTATTTTACATTTGATGACCAGGGAAGTCCAGCTGGGCACAAAGGCCCCTTTTCAGCTGAAGCCCAGGAGAAAAGCTCCAGTATAGGCAGTACAAACAAAATCTTTTAATTTGTACAATATCAACAATGTCAGGTAGAAAACTACAATTAAAATAAATTTTACAATGTCAGAATAAGTTATACAGTAATTATAAATAAAGTAGTAAGGCTTCTTATACTAATTATACGGATATAGTTAAATAACGATACAGTAAAATAGATGTCACAATATAGAGTACTGAGTTGTTTACATGTATCACTGAGGGTAGTATACCGTTCTGTTTTTATAATTATGTGATTTATTGCATCATAACTCCCATTTACAAAATCTGGGAAAGATGATCTATTTATGATTTAATTTGATTTTTACTCATAGACTAAAAATGCTGGTGCCATGCTCTGTCTTAATTACAGAGGTTATACCCATGGGAGGAACAGAAAGATCTTGGTCTGTTATTATGAAATAAGATATTGCTATCCTAACTGCATTTCAAACTGCTTGTTCCAAACTCTTTTGATTAACATAGTTTATTAATTTCTTGGCATATGTATTTGATGCTGTGTAGTTTGTTTAGTCAGTGGTTGGTAGTTAAAGTCTCTAACAGGACTGTATTTTTATTGAGTTTTATATCCTGAAGTTTAGATAGGAAATTGCCATGTACTACAGGAGACATAAATGGTATACTTTATATTTCTAAAATGAAAACAGCTCACAGTTAGCCCAAAGAGGTCCACAGCTCGGCCTGGGATAAAAAAATATTTATTGTATTGAAGTATAAGTGTGTTAGGTTAAGCGCTTTCATCTGTTGTAACAGACTTCCTCAGAACACTGAACAGCTGTTTCAAAATCATTTAAAAAACCTCTTTGGCGCCAAAAGTCAATTGTCATTTAAAAGAATATATACTACTATATTCAATCTTGGGCAACATGTCAAAAACATAAAAACTTCCTACCTAAATATTATTTACTAATTTTATTGAACATAAATAAATAAATTAAACCTAAACCTTAAAAAATGTATATTAAAATTATTACACATAAACCTTAATTCATCCATTATGACAGTATTAAAAATGGCTTAATACTAATGAATTCGTTGATACCAGGATATCGTGTAGCATCAGTCAAAATCTGCCATTTGGTTTCCTTCATGGTTAATAAAGCCTTCCAATCCCCACCAAAAGGTAAAATATCTACAGTGTCTATAATAGAAAATCTGAAACAATGTGTTTCCCCATAGGAAGAGATGTGTCTATAAAGGGCATTTTTAGAATCTTTCATTTTTATCTTATAACAATGTTCATATATACGTCTTCTAAAATGCCTCTCTGTTTTTCCAATATAATAAGCAGGGCAGGACACAAATTTTGCAATATAAACAACATATTTGATGTTACAATTTCCTGCCCTGCATTTAATGTAGGTCTTGTAATCCCCTAACTTGACACCTACATCTTCACAAATGGTGTTACATTGTTTACAACACCCACATTTCCTTGTACCTCCAAATTTTGGTTTGCCATGAGCTCTCATCTCCAATAGCCTCTTAATATTTGGTCCAGTTTTATAAACAAAACTCGGCGTCTTTCCCAAGATTTCCGCTAAATCATTATCAACAATAATCAAACTCCAATACCCATAAATAATATTTTTAATGTGTTGTGCAAAAGGTGAATATGTCAACACACATACACGTTGACTAATTCTACTACTAAGGCCCTCACTAACCTTACAAATAAGACCCTTTCCCAGCAGTGAGGGGTACTTATTATCCCATTCTTGTTTGACGTAGTGGACAATATTCTCCAAGAGTAGACTAGGATACCCTCTGTTAAGGAACATAGACTTGATGAATTTGAGTTCTTTACACATAATTTCACTAGTCTGTTGCAACAGATGAAAGTGCTTAACCTAACACACTTATACTTCAATACAATAAATAATTTTTTATCCCTGGCCGAGCTGTGGACCTCTTTGGGCTAACTGTGAGCTGTTTTCATTTTGGAAGTATCATTCTACGGAGGTTTGGATACTTTATATTTCTATAACATATTTAGGACTACTTATAGCACCCTGTTACAAAGATTTAAAAATGCTGCTTTTAGGTAAAATATGTCAATAGTTTTATAACTGCCTACTGAATAGGACCTTTGCTACACTATCTGATACAGGTAGCCATAACCCTACCATTTAAGGCACTTCTACTGGGGTCTCCTTTGGAACCACTATTGTTCTTCCTCTTCATTAAAACTCTCAACTGGGAACAATGATGTAGCTAGGGTGGGGCAAAGGGGGCAGCCACCCCAAGTATAAGGTATTAGGGTCACGATCTACAGGTGCTGGTTGGTTGGTACCTTACTACTAGCATTCAGAAATGAATGCAGATACTGTGTTTATGATCTGGCCTGAAGCGCTTCAGCATTTTGAGCATCGTTTATTTTGCGCCATGAAGTTTGCTACAGTTGCTCTATTGTCTGAACCGATGTCCCTGATAATTCTGGAATATAGAACGTAGAAACAGTATAGATCATAAGCGTGATGATCATGTACATAAGTATACGGGTGACCAAACGAATTTTGAAGGGGGTCGTTACTTTACCCCAGTAACAAGACAGAATTATCAGGGACATCGGTTCAGGCAATAGAGCCTGATAATGTTATTGATATACAGGTTAATAGTTTAAGTTGCTCAAACAAAGGAATTGTTCATGCCTAGTGCTGAATGTTTCAAGTAACGAAATAGAAAAAATTATTCATCAAGTAAAAGATCTCACGGTTTACAACTATACTAATTTTATAGTTAAGGAAGAGTTAGGAACCTTATTTTTGAAAGGAATGAAATATATACCTGCGACTAAATTTAACTTAGTGGATACTATTATTGATGTGAAAATGTTTTGTCGCAGAATGAATTTAGCAATTTTGTTTGACAATAAGAAAGATGTTCAACCAAATTTAAGAGACAGATTGAGGAAAAAAAGTACATTTATCCCACCCCCCAGTAAGAAGGTGGAATTTTTCAAAAATGTAATTATTTCTGATATATATAAATATGGACAGGATTTACAGAAGCAACAGTTCATCGATAATTTATCAGTTAAAGAAAGAAATTGTTTAGAAGAACTTATCAACAACAATAGTATAAGAATCATGAAACCGGATAAGGGGGGGGGAATTGTTATTTATAATACTATAGATTATGTTAATGAAATTCAAAATATATTAATAAATAGTGGCAATTATGAAATTATTTAAAAAAATGAGATAAATGTTAACTATAGAAAAATTGATTTGGCTTTGGATGAATACTTAATTGATCAGAGGATTACGAAAGAAATATATGACTTTATTTATGTTGAATTTCCGACATTAGCTACCATTATAGGCATCCCAAAGGTCCATAAAGATATTGTAAAACCCCCGTTTCATCCTATTATTTCAGGGAGTAGATTGAAAACCTTCAATATTGGTGTTCTGATAGATAGATGGGTAAAACCAATTTATAGAAATATTCCCCATCTTATAAAGGATTTGTGGGTTTTTCTTTCCCAACTTACATCAGAAAAATGGACTGATAAATTAACTTACATCACTACTGATGTTGTGGATTTATTTTCATGTATCCCAAAGGATCAGGGACTAGAATATTTTTGTAATAGTCTCAGAAATTTTTCAAATTTGAGTTGGGACAGAATTAATTTAATTATGGCTATGATGGATATTGTTCTTAATAATAATTTCATATATTACGAGGAGGAATTTTTCAAACAAACTAAGGATGTAGCAATGGGGGCTTCTTGTGCCCCCATTTTTGCTAATATGGTGATGTTAGAGTGGGAACATAATTCTTTATTTAAAAGTAAATATTATCAATTCATTTCTTATTATACGAGGTTCCTAGATGATATGTTTGTTTTATGGAATGGGCCGCATGATATGATAGAGGAATTTATTAATTATTTAAATACTACAAGTAATTTTTTGAAATTTATGTACAATGTGAGTCAGGAAGGAATTTCATACTTAGACACCTATATTAAGCATACAGACCAAGGTTTTCAATCTGAAATATATAGGAAAAAAACATTTTCAAATGCATACATGGAATATAGTAGTCAACATCCAAAATATATGTTGAAAAATATTTTTAAAGGTCAATGTATAAGAGCTGCTAGAATGTCATCAAGTTTTGAAATTATGAAAAATGAAATTGAGTATATTATGTCTATGTGTTTAAATAGAGGTTATCCTAAAGACTTGTTGGAAGATGTATCTGCTTATGTTATTAGGGAATGGGGCAATAAATATGTTCCTATATTGGGAATAGGACAAGATATAAACAAAATTAATAAAAACAATGAAAATGTCCCAAGCAGTAGGATATGCACATTGACATACTCCCCGTATGTAAATGAAATTAAGGAAATGATATGCAAATATTGGAAGAATTTAGTTTTAGAAGAGGAACTTAAACAAATTCTGGGTGAGACACCCAGGTTTGTTTTTAAGATGGGTATGAATATTAAGAATTTATTGCAAAAAGGACGAAAGGATAGTTTTAAAAATAACTGTACGAAGGCCATTAAGAAATGTGGTTCATGTAAGCAATGTTATTGTATTAATGAGAGTGAAGGAATTAGATTAGGAAATGTTAATAGGACTTTTATAAAATTTAAAAGAGGAAATTGTAATACTAAGAATATAATTTATTTAGCAGTTTGCTCCATGTGTCCTGCGTACTATATAGGCAAAACTGAAAGACAGTTTAGACAAAGAATATATGATCATTTGTATAAAATAAGGATGCATGATACAAAGAATGCCTTATATAAACATATAGAGAGCAAAGACAGTAATCATAGTTCCAGTTTTGCCATTATAGACAAGGTTACATCCTCCAATAGAGGTGGTAACGTTAAGGCTATTTCAAGTAAAAAAGAAACTATTTGGCAGGTGTTAACAGACGCAACTAATGAACCGGGCATAAATGAATTTATTTCTATAAAGCCCTTCCTTATGTTGCTCTGATTTTTATTGGTACTTAGTATTTCATCATTTTTATAACATCTATTACTTGAGATAATTGTAAGGTTTATTTATGGAACATTCAGCTATTTATTTATTTATTTATTTATTTATTTATTTATTAATTCATATATATACATATTTCAATATAATTAATACATACATTTTTAATATTTTTAATATTGATAATTTTAATATTGATTATTGTTAATATTGACAATTTAGTAATCTTGTAAGGTTCAATATACATAAAAGAATCAAATTGCGAACATGCTGATGTGTTTAATATGTCATAGCACATATTAGTAAATATGAGCACTGTCACTTTAAAAGTTTGTAATTTCATTGGCGCCAAAAAAATTTTAAAAGGACTGTTTTGTATGTTTTTAGTAGTTCTGATGAAGTCTGCATTAAGCGGATGAAAGCGCTTAACTGTTCCTAATATAGTGTGTTTAGTTATGTTGTTATGCTTCTTCGTTGGTGAATAAACATCGTTGTGGACATATTAACTTTTTTGCCTTATTCGAGTAAGTGCCAGCAAGCATATTTGTTTTAGCTGTGACGGAGAGTTTCCATTTTGTTTCGTTGATTCCTGATATTTTGTTCTTACTTTCTCCTACCATCTTTTCTTTATTTTTCTTCACCTCCCAATCACTGTTTCTCTAACTCCTGCTTACTGTATTTTAGTCCCTGCATACTTTGACCCTTACATATGATCCCCTGTTCATACCTAAAAGGCTCTGTTTTTAGAGGGTCAGTTATCTCTTTGAATTATTATGCTATTCGACATATTCTTGGCTACTACAACTGTATGTGCTAACCAACAACAATATCAACTGTTTTTCAACATGTTTTTACCTACTACAATTGTATATTTTGATAAAATAACAACGTAAGTTGTTTTTGTCATTGCAAATTATTTTAATTGCTATTGTTACATTCTTGTTCCATTTATTAGACTATTTTACTTTCAACAGCAAAATGACCCAGATCATGCCTCAAAAGTGTGTGTGTGTGTGTGTGTGTGTGTGTGTGTGTGTGTGTGTGTGTGTGTGTGTGTGTGTGTGTGTGTATCTATATCTATACCTATATATGTGTGCATTAAAATGTGTAAATAATTTCTAGTCCTGAGTTTCATAACTGCTATCTTTTCAGTGTCCTTTCCTTACACATACACTATCACCTAAACAACTGAATCTGCAACAATGAAATTACATTTACCATATAATTTGTTATATGCATTTGTATCCTTAAACCATGTTTCATTAAAGGTACAGACATCTACATCCTCGAAGTAGAGAAAAGCATCTACATCATCTTTCTGACATGAACAACGTGTGTCACAGAATCTGCATCTGGATGTGCTTAAGCTCACATTGGCAGCAATGATAACCTGCAGAAAATTATATAAAACAATATTCTGACATCTGAGGTTATGTGAGTCTTCTTCGGCAAAACAGACAGTGCTTTTAAAATTAAAAAAAAAAAAAAACTTCCTACATTTCTCTTACTGTACCCTAATGTCACTAATTTCAGAACTGTGACATCATTTTCTTGCAGAGTATGTCAATTACAAGGAGGTTTTAGTCACCAAACAAAACGTATAAACAGTGCTACCTTCTGTTTTCTTTCTAGAGAGTCTAGGAGGACAGAAAAATCTATAACACCATAAACTGATAGGTTCATAGCAGATTACTAGGCTAACAGCTTAAGGGCCCTTACAAGCTTAGCCAGTTTAACCTGATTTTTCCCAATATACGGCCCCTAGGGGCAAGAAGATGGCATGGATTTGTGCCTGTCTATCTTACAGATTTCCCATGTCCATAACAGACAAAGGTACTACCCCAGGTATGAATTTGTGATTCCAAATCTATTGATCCAAACTGTGTTTGAAGAGGGTCAGGGAAGGGTTCTTGTTAATGTGAATAGGAAGCCTGTTTCAAAGAAGGGGCAATCTCTGAGACACATATCTGTCCCTCCAGCATGTTTTGTTTGAGTCGCTGACTAAGTTTAGATCCCTAGATTGGGTGACCCTTATGCTGTTTGACTTGCAGACGTGCAGCAGCTCCATCAGTGCTGGATTTGTGAGTGCATTGTAGGTCAGGCATAGGTCACCCCGTAATAGTCAGTAGGAGACAGACTAAAGGGATGGGGCTTTTAGTCTGTCTGCATAGTTTATGTTGTTTACACCCAGTATTTTCTTTGTGAGGAACCTCTGAGGTCACTTCAGCTGCTGTAGTTGCCTAGTCATGTACATGCTAAATAGCACATTATACTTGATTATTGGTCTAATAAAGGCTGAGTACAGTGGCTCTATGATTTCCTTGGATCTGGATGTCATACCTTTACTTACAAGTTGTGCCATATAAAAGGACTTCCTCACCACTGTGGACACATGCCGAACAAAGTTTAAGCTATTATCTGTCTGTGTACCTAGATCTCTCTCTGAGCCTACTCTTTGGGGTGTGCATTGATGTTGTAATTTGCAGGGGTATTTGACTTCCCAAAGGGTATGATAATGCTTTTTTTCACATTTAGTTTTAGACCATGGTTCTGGCACCAATCATTTGTCTGACCTAGACCCTCCTGAAGGATATCCACATCACTGGGGAGATTCAATGATTCCCCCCAGCTTGCAGTCATTGGCAGACTTTGTCATCCAGAGGCCTTCCACATTAACCTTGACTTCAGAGAAGTATACTCAGAGCAGGAGTGGTCCAAACACTGACCCCTGTGGCACAACACTAGTAAATGGCCTCTTGCTGGATCTGGATTCAATCAGTTTAAGCACATGTGTCCAGTCCATGAGCCAATGGGATAGCCATCTGGTGATATAGGGATTTATGCCCAGTTTTGTGAGTTTATTTATAATACCTGAGTGGGGAATTGTGTCAAATGCCTTGCCCAAGTCAGATAGGCGATATGTACTGCTTTACCCTCATCCGTGGCCTTAGCTACTTTCTCGAAGAAATCCACCAAATTTAGTAGGCATGACCTGCCCTTGACAAAGCTGAGTTTTTGGAGGTTTTCTATGTCATTATTTATCAGGTTTATAATTACTCTTGTCATGGCCTTACATATAAGACTAGTGAAACTTATGGGTCTGTAATTTCCTGGGTCAGTAGATTTTCCCCCTTTATGCAGAGAGATTACTTTGCTATCCTCCGTTCTATCAGGACAAATCCAGTCTGGAGGCTGTGGTTAAATAGAGATTCTAATGGGTCTGATAAGTCCTGATTTAAGCTTCTTAAGACATAACCTGGTATATTGTCACACTCCACTGAAGCTGTGTTTTCAGCTATAGAGAGAGAGCAGTGGCAACCTGTTCACTGGTGATAATCAGCGGTGGAGTGGTGGAGGGCATTTCTTGGAGGAGAACTGTGGGTTATGTGGAAGTGAAATTTGAGCTGAATTTGTCAGCTAGCTGATTTGTTATATGTTCCAGGTGACTATAGGTGATTATGTCAGTAACTAATATTACACATTGTTTACTGTTACCCTTCAGACTGCGGACTTAACTGAAAAATACCTTATGGTTATCCATAGCTTTGGAGGATATTTTTGTTTCAATGTCTGCTTTTAGAGACTTGAGTAGTTCCCTGATTTGCTTGTTTAGACTAATAGGGGACTTTTTGCTCTATTGTGGACATTCCATTTTACTTCTCAACAGGATTTTCTTTCTTTTGTTGTGCAACCTGTTAATACTAGAGGTCCACCAGGATGGCTTGTTTTTGCAGTTGGACCTGGGTTTGTTTCGGTCTGGTACTGACATTTCTATGCAGTTATTTATATGGTTATACAAGGCTTTTGTGTATGCCATAGGTTTCTGTGTTTTCTTGATTTGGGGCAGCTTGTAAACTAGCTATGCCATCCCTTAATAGGGTAATTTACCTTTAAGAAGTCCTTAAAGTTGTTGGGGTTAGGTGGGAGGACTAGTTTTACCTTTATTTTAAGGGAGACTGCTTTGTGTTCTGATTCTACCCATGAGGACATCACACAGGGGGGTGCAGCACTCTGAGTACCAGCTTTAGGATATTTGTCCCTAGTGGTAGTACAGACTAGCTGCTCTAGGGCATTTGAATTTACAAAGTCAAGAAATCTTTGGGCCTGCATGTTAGTGCTTGTGTATGCCTTCCAGTTAATAAAGGGATAGTTAAAATCACCCATGAGTATGGTATTGGGCTGGATGGTGAGTGCTTCTAGTAATGTCAGGTATGATGTATGGGTTTTCTGTTTCATGGTGGGGAGTTCCTGTAGCGAATATAGTAATTGAGTTTTCCCAAGGTTAGTTGTACATGGAGCAGCTCAAGCATGTCATATTCTTTGACCACCCTTGAGTCGTGCTTATCCTCTATGTAGATAGATACACCTCCACTGTTTGCTGTTTCATTATCAGTTGGTGGAATGTATGAAAGGCATTACAGCCATGCACTGCTGGAGTGCTTACCATGGCTTTGAAATTTGTTTCAGTAATTGTACAGACATAAGCATTTTCCAGGGTGAGGAGAGCTTCCAGGGAGTGCAGTTTCTTGTTGAAGCTCCTAGCATTGAGCCGTAACACCTTTAGCTTGTGATGAGTAACTTTTGTTATGGTCAAAGGTTTGTCTGTTTAACAATGCCTAAATAAGGCACTATAAGGGTGGATAATGTTTTGGCTAACATCAGAAAGCCTAGAGGTGACCGGTGAAGACCATCCCTAGCAAAGCAGAGTGGCCTGTCATCCATGTCCTCCCAGGCTAACAAGTATTGGATCTATTTGGAATGACACCAGCAGCTAAGCCAATTGTTAAAGTTGATCATTTTCTGCTATCATTGTGGCATCATCTTGGAGACGGTACAATGCTGCTCAATGCTTATAGGTTCATAGGTTCATAGGTTTATGGCTTGATAGTAGGCTATCTGCCCTAGGGCATTTATAAACCTAGCCAGAGTGTGTTTGGCTTTCACCACACTTTTAGATTAGTTGACTGTGCCTCTGTATAGTAGGTCACAGATGATAGCCCTTTTAAGGTTAGTTTACTGTGCCTATGTCTAGTAGGGACACAGAAGAGATCCCAGGGGTAAACCTACGATCTCCCATCCACTCGTCAAGATTTCTCTTGAAGAGGGTCATTGAGGGGCTCTGCCTAACATGAATTGGAATTTTGTTCCAGAGTGAGGGGAGCCTCTGGGATATGAATCTGTCCCTCCAGCATGTCCTATTTATTTCTGTGCTGAGTTTTAAGTCCCTGGAGCATGTAGCTCTAAGGGATTTGGATTTCTTGAGGTGGAGCATGTCCATTAATTCTGGTTTGGACATGGCTTTTTACGTCAGGCACAGATCGCCTTTGAGTAGGCGGTAAGCAACTGAGTAGAGCTGGAGTTTCTTTAGCCTAACTGCATGGGGCATCTGTTTGAGTCCCTTGATCCTCTTGGTGAGGTACTTTTGGGGTCTTTCCAGTTGCTGCAGGTGTTGGGTAAGGTACATCCCAAATGGGGCATTGTATTCAATTATGGGCCTGATGAGTGATGAGTAGAGGGGCACAATGACCTCTCTTGATCTAGATGTGAACCCTTTCATGATAAGGTGGGCTATATAGAAGATCTTTCTAACCACTTTGGCAACATGATTGTCAAAGGAGAGATTGCTATCTACTTGGGTCCCCAAATCCCTAATTACTTCTTCCATACTTAATGGATTACCACCTATGTGGTAATTTGTGTGCACTTTGTTTTTCCCAAAGGGGATGACTATGCACTTTTTGGCATTTAGCTTTAGGCTATGGCTCTGGCACCAGTTATCCGTCTCTGTGAGACCCTTTTGGAGGATGCTTGTGTCAGTCGGCAAGTCGATTATGGCACCCAGTTTGCAGTCATCTGTGAACTTGGTCAGCCATAGTCCTCCCGTGTTAGCCTGTACCTCAGAGAAATATATACCGAACAAGAGAGGCCCCAGGACTGGGCCTTGTGGGATGCCACTTGTAACTGGTTTAGAGTCTGACATGGCACCTGCAATTCTGACCATGTGGGTTCTATCCCTGAGCCAGTTTGCAACCCATCTTGTGACATAGGGGTTGATATTTAAGCTGGTGAGCTTATTTATGATGCCCGAGTGGGGTATTGTGTCGAAGGCATTTGCAAGGTCCAGGTAGGCTGTGTGGACTACCTTCCCTTCATCTATGGCCTTGGTGACTGTTTCAAAGAAGTTGACCAGGTTCAAGTGGTAAGATCTGCCCTTAACAAAGCTGAATTGGGTAGGATCCAGTGTTTGGAGGTTCCCAATGTCTTTGTTTATGAGTTCCATGATGATACGCTCCATAGCTTTGCAGACCAGGCTAGTCAGGCTTATAGGGCGATAGTTTCCGTGGTCCATTGTGGCACTACCTTTGTGGAGTGGGACCACTGTTGCTGTACGTCATTCCTTGGGTACATATCCTGTAGTAAGGCTGAGATTGAACAGTGACTTTATGTGAGGATTCAGTTCTTCTTGGAGCTCGTGTAAGACACAGCCCGGGACACCGTCCGGTCCCATTGATGCTGTGTTTTTTCTTTGGAGAGGGCAGCTCTCACCTGTGCAACTGTGATGTCAGGGAGGCTATACTCTGTTGGGATAGACATTTGCTCTTTTGGGAGTTTGCACTGAACCTGTCTGCCAGGATATTGGCAATGCCTGTGGGTTCAGTGTATTTTTTGTCACTTTGCACTAACTCAGAGCATATCTGGGAGTTGCCACCCAGGTTCCTGACATAACTAAAGAAGGCCTTGTGATTATCTTTAGCGTCTTGTGCAATTTTTCTTTTGAAGCTGGCCTTAGATGATTTTATGAGGGATCGTAGTTTCTTGCTAGTACTGATCAGAGATGCCTTCCCTTTTTGGGATTTTGCTCTATCATGTAGTACCTTCCTCCTTCTGTTGTATAGCTTATTTATGGCTGGTGTCCACCAGACAGATCTCCTGCCTTTGGAGGAGTGAGTCTTGGTTTTATTTGGGATAGCACGATCAATGCATTCCTGTAGGTGTCCATAGAATGCGTTTGTAAAGGATTCTGCGGTTTGGGCCGTATTTTCCACTGGCCCAGGGGGCTTTAAAGGATTCCACCTCAGTTTTGGAAGTGTGAAGTTTGCTTTTGAGAAGTTCGTCACCATGGTTTCCTTGGCTGGGGGTGGGGATGGGATATGGATGTCCAGTGAGATTAATTTATGGTCAGATCTTACCAATGAGGGGTATACCTCTGGAATGGAACATAGAGTCCCCATGTTGGTGATGATCAGGTCCAATATGTTTTCCCCTCTTGTGGGAGTGGTGACCAGTTGTTCCATAGCATTTGAGTTTATAAATTCTAGGAACTGTTGGGCGAGGGTGTTGGGGCTTGAGTAGTGCTCCCAGTCTATGCTTGGGTAGTTGAAGTCACCCAATATGATGGTGTTTGGAGAGAGCTTCATATTCTCCAGTGTTCTCAGGAAAGCTGAGTGGGGTTCCTGAGTTTGGGAGGGTGGTCTGTAGCAGGCTACAAACTGAAAGGCAGTTTTGCCCACTGTTAGTTGCACATGGATGGTCTCCGATGCTTCATGCAGTGCCACTAACCTGGAGGTGTGGATATCTTTGATGAATATGGATACTCCCCCTCCTTTTGTGGTTCAGTCTGAGTTTTGGGGCCAAAAAGCATGGTATGAGGTATAAAGTACAGTTTTGTACCTACCATAAATGTAGATGTTCAAGTGTCTTCACTGCTGCAGTCATTACACTTGGGTTATCCTGCCATCAGGCAGGCCTGCAGTCGGCCTGAGTTCCACAGTCTTGGTCCAGCGTCAGTTGCTGTCGCCACTTCCCTGATGTCAGTGCGCCAGGGGTATATAAGAACAGCTGACGCCATTTTCTTCAGTTTTTCTTGCCCCAGATGTCAGGTGCCCCCAAAAATGGTAGGCAATACATATTGCTAATAAAACATACAAAAAAGATAGAAATAAAACCTTCGGTAACCAGCAAATACACCACATAGGTAGTATAGATTAGTCCCAGATAAGAAAGAGGGGCTGGCGGGTGGGTAACCTGGACTGTAGCAGTGAAGACACTCGAACATCTACATTTATGGTAGGTACAAAACTGTACTATGTTCATCGTGTTTCACTGCTGCAGTCATTACACTTGGGTAGAATCCCACAGCTGGGTTTGGGTGGCTGGCTCTATAGAGGATTTGATGTGGCTATGAGGCCCTGCAGCACTGCAGTGGCAAAGCCAGCTCTGGATCTAGAATAAAGAGGCAAATGGTAATGCTTCATAAAGGTGTGCACTGAACTCCAAGTTGCAGCTTCCAAGATATCTTTGATAGGTACTCCTCTAAGGTAGGCAGTAGAAGTGGCAGTTGCTCTGGTGGAATGTGGTCTAATATTACTAGGTACAGGTTTCCCATTTTGTGTGTAGCAGAACTGGATACAGTGTCCTATCCACTTTGAAATGGTCTGCTTTGAAATAGCCTTTCCCTGTGATCCTGCAGCATATGATACAAACAATTGTTCAGATTTTCTGAACGCTTTTGTTTTGTCCAAGTAGAAGTGCAATTGCCTGTGTATATCCAAGGAATGTAGAAGTCTCTCCACTTTATTCTGAGGATTTGGATAAAATGTTGGCAAGTGAATAGTTTGGTTAAGAGCCACACTGGATACCACTTTAGGCATAAAGGTAGGGTTTGTTCTTAAAAAACCCTGTCTTGGTGGAAAATGATAAAAGGCTCCACTGCCATTAGTGCCTGCATTTCTGAGACTCTTCGTGCTGAGGTTATTGCCAGAAGCAGAGCAGTTTTCCATGATATGTATTTTAACTCTGCTGAATTGGCTGGTTCAAAAGAAGGCAAAGTGAGCTTTTCCAAAATGAAATTGAGGTCCCAAGTTGGTGTTGGTGCTCTCCGGGGCAGTCTTATGTTTTTAGCCCATCTGAGGTACTGCTTTAGCAATGGGTGAGAAAATAGGAGGATCTGTGTTGTAATGAGCCGAGATGGCAGAAGCGTGAATCTTGATGGATGAGAAGGATAGTCCTTTGTCCAGCATCTCAGTCAAGTATTGTAGTATCTGAGGAATGTTAGGGACCAGAGGATCAAGGTTTTGAGCCTGGTTCCAGGCACAGAATCTCTTCCACTTTTCTGAATAAGATTTCCTGGTGCTAGGCCTCCTGGCCTCCAAAATGACATCCATAACAGCTTTAGAGAGAGAAGTTGTCTGTTTGGCTAATGAATCTGCCATGCAGCCAGGTTTAAGGTTTTGAGCTGACTGTGCAGTATCTGATTGTTTTGCTGAGTCAGAAGGTGTGGAATTTGAGGCAAAATCCAAGGTGAGCCTTGAGCTAAGTTCTTTAAGATTGGGTACCAATGCTGGCGTGGCCAGTCTGTAGCAATCAGAATCATCTGTGGTTTTTCTTGTCTGGCTTTTAGGAGTACCTTTGTAAGGAGAGGCAGAGGTGGAAAGGCATAAACATTTAGGCTTTTCCAGCTGAACAAAAGAGCATCCACTTTCCATGCTTGTGTGTGATAAGTCCTTGTGCAGAATTTTTGTAGTTGGTAATTCAGTGGAGAGGCAAAAAGATCTATATCCGGGCATCCCCATTTTTGCATCATCATGCTGAAGACTTGTGGATTTAATTTCCACTCGTGAGGATCCATGATGTTTCTGCTTAGGTCGTCTGCCAGAGTGTTTTTCTTTCCTGGCAGGAATTGTACTTGCAGATGAACTTGGTAGGTTAGAACTGTGTTCCACAAGGTCATGGCTTGGGGGGTAAGAATGAGTGCCCCCTTGTTTGTTTATGTACCACATTACAGTGGTGTTGTCTGTCTTTAATAGTAATTGTCCTGGATGCAGAAGATCCTTGAAAGCTGTAAGGGCATTTTGTATGGCCAACATCTCTTTTTGATTGATGTGAAGATGCATTTGGTCTGTGGTCCACTTGCCCTGAATACATTTTCCTGCCATGTGTGCTCCCCAGGCGTAATCCGAGGCATCTGTTGTTAAAGTCTGCCTGGCTGTGGGAAGAGTGAAAGGCTGACCCTTGTTGAGGTGACATGCATGTGCCCACCATCGAAACTCCTGTTGTAGGCAGGGAATTAGTGGTATTACTGTCTCCAAGCTGTGTGAATGTTGAGACCAAACACTTTTTAGGTACCACTGTAATTTCCTCATATGCAGTCTTGCAAATGGAATTAGTAGTATGCAGGATGCCATGAATCCCAAGGCCTGCAGAATTTTTCTTGCAGGGAGTTGGGACTTTGTTGCCATCAATTGAAAATACTGAGTCAGTTGTCCTTGTTTGTCTGGCGTGAGATAAGCCATCTGGGCCGTTGTATTTAAGCTGGCACCCAGGAATATTATCTCTTGTGAGGGCACTAGTTTTGATTTCTTTTTGTTTACTGTGTACCCTAGGCAACTTAATAATCTTTTTACGAATGCCAGATGCTGTAGAAGAATGTCCTTGCTCTCTGCTTGAATCAGGCAGTCGTCCAGATATGGATATATTTGAATTTCTTTTAGTCTGCAAAATGCAATTACTGGTGCCAGGCACTTGGTAAAGACCCTGGGCGCAGTAGATAAGCCAAAGGGCAGTGCAGAGAATTGGTAGTGCATTGAACCAGCTATGAATATGAGGTATCTTCTGCAATTTTGTCTAATAGGGACATGCAGGTATGCCTCTTTGAGGTCCAAAGTAACAAGCCAAGCTTTCTTGCCCAGCATGGGAAGGAGCTATTGTAGTGTCAGCATTTTGAATTTCGGAACATCCAGGTAAGTATTTAGAGTGGAAAGGTCCAGAATGGGTCTCCAGGCTTTGTCCTTTCTGGGTACCAGGAAACGTCTTGTGTAAAATCCTTGTCCTTTTTCCTGCTGTGGTACTTTTTGAATAGCTCTCATGTCCATGAGAGCTGTAATTTGTTTTTGTGCCTCTGCCCATTGATTTTGTGGCAGGTCTGGCATTCCTTTTAGCCTTGGAAAAGTGTGAAAGTGGAACCTATAACCTTGAGACACAATATTCAGCACCCATTTGTCTTGGGTGATTGCTTGCCAGTTTTGAGAAAAAAGTGCTAGTTTCCCCCCTAAGGTTACTGCCAAAAGGGAAGAGTTTGGCATTGGAAGGGGGAAGTCATTGGGACTGTTTCCTGTAAGGTTGTGACTTATCCTCACCTTCTTTTGGGTTTGGAGCACCCCACTGTCATGGCCTGTAAGAACCTTGTGGCCGAGATCTGCCTCTAGGGCATCTGTATCTGTCTCTTTGTGGCCTGTCTGACACTGGAAAGGACCAATTCTTTGCAGGCCAATTTCTGCTAAATCGTGGTGGCTGTACCTGTAAGAAATCCTTCACTGTTTGCATAGATTTTGCCTTATCCTCCATTTTTTTAATACCTCTTCTGCCTTAATACCAAATAAATTATCTTGCTGCAAAGGAGCATCCAATAATTTTGCCTTAACATGATCTGGTAAACTTTGTTCTTTTAACCAAGCATGCCTTCGAATCACAGATCCTGTAACTGCTGCTCTACAAGAAGCTTCTAATGAATCAAAACCACATTGCAAAGTATGCTTTCCCACTTGTTCAGCTGCATGCAATAAATCCTGCATTTCCTTATAGTCAGGTTGTTCTGCATTTGTATTCATTTTCTGTTTTAATTGAGACAGTAAGTATTGTTGATATTTAAACATGTGAAACTGGCAATTTAGAGCCCTCACTGCTAAAGTTGCAGAGGTGTAAACTTTCTTTCCCCATCTGTTTAATGCTCTAGAGTCCCTATGCGAGGGAAATGGATTCTTAGCCGTGGAAGCCTTAACCCCTTTGGGACCCTGTGAAATAGTTTCTGGGTCAGCAACAGGGTTTTTATAAAGAAATTTGTGAGAGTCAGGGACTCTGTAGTACCTGTCTGGCTTGACTGGAGCTGGGAGTAAAGAATCAGGATTTAAACTAGATTCAGAGAACACATCATCCACAATGTCAGAATAGCAAGGGGCCTGTGCTGAGGCAGCAAAAGAAAGTCTCTGAACCTTTTCTTGGATTCTGAGTAATCCTGGCCCTCCCAATGGAAATGCTCCCTCATGGTATGTAAAGTTTCCCCAAAAGAGTAATCCTCAGGAGGAAAGGCTGAAGGAATTGATTCTTCAGCATCAGAATCCTCATAGGGGGGTAAAGAATATCCCTGATCTGAAGAGGAATCAGAATATATTGAAACCTGGTCATAGGAATCATAGTCTGTATCCTGCCTAGGCCTTTTATCAGGAGGGGGATGGGAACCCCTGATCAGAGTTATCAAGTCTTCGGCCATCTTGAGCATCTGTTTTTTAGGCATGGAGGCCTGTCCAGGTGAATGCTGTACTTGCTTCTTTGTCTTTAATGTAGGCTTAGTCCTGGCTGTAGTTGCAATGGTAAGTTGAGTAGGCCTGAAAACACCCACAGAAGCCGATGCCTGCTCAGCGGCTCCGGACCCATCTGATGGGTTAATCTCCATTGGCCCAACACCTTGAGGCTCCAGAGGCCTAGGCACCTCCACGTGGGAGTCGGTTGCGGCCTGTGGTTCTGAGGTAGCGGGTGTCAGGATCTGCGAAAGCACCTCACTGAAAACCGGCGAACTGGTGACTAGCCTAGAAGAGGCTTCGTCGTCAGTTTTGGGCCTTGGATACCTTTCCTTATCTTTATCTTTGCGTTTTTTGTGCATTCCGGTCATCGGTTGTTCTGACGACATTGTATAATTAATCCTTCACCCAAAGTAATGGCGAGCAAAGTCAAACCGATGTTTAATAGTACGTTTGTTAAATCTAGCACAAAACTGACAACTAGTGACATCATGATCTGGGCCTAGGCATGGAATACAGTAAGAATGAAAATCCTTATGAGGTATTTGCTTCCCACAAGAAATACAATTATTAACTTTTACTGACATCGGTCTGAGGCAAGAAAATGTTTCCCCAATGGGGTACTTAGCTTTATTGAAGACTTCGGTTCTGAAATTGAATTTGAAATCTCAGGAGTCGGCTGACCAGCACTTGCGAACTGCTTTTGCTTCGGGCACCGCGCGGCAAGAAAGACTGAAGAAAATGGCATCGGCTGCTTCTTATATACCCCTGGCGCACTGACGTCAGGGAAGAGGCGACAGCAGCCGACTCTGAACCAAGACATTAGAACTCAGGCCGACTGCGCGCCCGCCTGATGGCAGGATAACCCAAGTGTAATGACTGCAGCAGTGAAACACGATGAACATCCTGGTAGTGCTGGGCTGCTCTCGGGAGCCTTGAACCAGGTTTCTGTTACTGCACAGATATCAATATTCTCCATACTGAGGAGAGCCTCGAGTGCATGCATCTTGAGGTTTAGACTTCTGGCATTGAGCAGCATTACCCTTAGTTTCTTTTTCCTTGTGTTGTCTATGGAGGTGGGTTTGTCTTTTGAGCCTTGCCTAAAAAAGGCACTATGGGGGTGGCAAGAGCCTTAGCCAATATTTGAAAGCCCAGGGGTGACAGGTGCAAGCCGTCCCTAGCAAAGCAATGTGGCTTGTCGAGCATGTCATCCCAGGCTGACAGACACTGGATCCCCTTTGAATGATACCAATACTTTAGCCAATTGTTAAAATTGATCATTTTGTCTTCATACTGTGGCATCATTCTTGGTGAGGGTAAGATGCTACTCAAGGTCGGGGTCATACCGGCCTGGGCTACATGATCAGAGAGCTCCTCTATGTCTCTTTTCATGTAGTCCAGGGAGGTACGTCTGAGGTCATTCACACCAGCATGGACAATGACGGAATCATATTTGTACTTGCTTTAGAGTGACCTGAGTGCTTGTGTTATGTGGCGGATCCTGGCACCCAACAGGCAGCTTACAGTGTCCTTCTCCTTGTTCAGCCTGGTGAGTGGGACGTCAGTGTGTCTGACAATAGAGTCACCTATTACAAGTGTATTAGGTGTGTTGTTTAGCCTTAAGGGCTGTGACTGTGTGGCACACTGACTTTGTGAACTATGTGATACGTGGGTATTGTTGTGGGGTAGCGGTTGCTTGGATGTCTGTTTTGGAGGTCTCTGCTGCTTGGGCAGATTTTTATTTAGAGCCTCCGAGTATGTTTTTGTGTGTTTATGTGTTTGGTTTGCTGATGTGATAGGTCTATGTGAGACTGGATTTGTGGTGTGTGTGGTTACCTTCTACTCCTGACTGACTGCACCAGTAATGGGTTGAGAGAGCTCAGCCTCCAGTTTGGCTATGTAGTTGCATCTCTCACATATATTTGAGCTTGCTGGGAGGAGGAGAGGGTGGTCTGTGTACATAAGGCAGTTGTAACATTGCCTCAAGATTCCCAGATTCACCAGCTGGACTGGAGAGTAAACCAGAAACTGACTTTTGGACATGCCAGAATAGTATAAGGAACTACTTTTTGACTGATCAAAAAGGACCAATAGGGAGCCAAGTACTTAAAGGGAGTATAAGAGGGTGTAGTGCTTTAGTTTATTAGTGCTTACTTATAAGATTACTTATACGAGCAACTGCAGGGCTTTAGAATGAAAATAGAGTGCTTACTTTGAGATTTATAACAGTTCTAAGGGAAAAAGTGAAGAGCAGACTTTGTGGAGCCGGGAATAGTTTAAACCCGTTTAGGCAGCGCTGCCCGATGCTGCGCTCATACCTGCCTGTGTCACAGGTGTGTGAGTAATTGATAACCTGTTTGTTGCTTTTTGTGTTTGAATGTGAGAGTCTAGCCCCAGGTTCAATGTGTAACTACATCTCTCACATTCTGTATTTGTCTGTTCGAGAATTAAGTGGTTGTCACTGCACGTAAGGCAATTGTTACATTGCTTCAGGATACCCATGTTCACCATGCTGGATGCGGAGATAGCAAGAAAGTACTCATCCATGGTTGCAGGTCTTAATGTGATAGGAGAGGATGTTTGTAACCGGATGCTTGATAGGAGTGGAGGCAGTTTGTAACTGGATGCAGGAAAGTTGCTTACCTGATGCAATCTGCAGCTAACCTAATCAGTGATGCTGCCCACCACCAAATCAGATGCTCTCTGAGTAGTAATAGCTCTGGATAACTAGCACAGGAAACTTTCACAGTATAATGAAAATAAGCAATGTTTCCTGATGTTTGTATCTGTACAGGGCACTGGCGCAATGAGTGGCTTTGTGCAAATATGCTGAATTTATACCAGCACTGGAAATACAGAAAACTGACTACTTAGCCCTTCGGCCAATAAAACGGCTATACTTAGAGCTCTTTTGCATGCTTCTCAACTCAGCTAGACCAGGTAAACAGCTACGGCCATTAAATGAATAATCCAAGTCCTCCTAATGTGAAAGCACAGTAAAAGAGTGTCTGGAGTGAAATGCTACCACAAATAAACTTAAAGGCACAGATACAGCAGTGTACTTTAAACAGCTTATAAAAGTGTGATTATTCAATAAAGTGCCTCACTTTGTAAAAATGAGCCAAGAGGCACTCAATTATGCATAATAAAGGCACTAAAAATAAGGTAAGCTGATTAATAAGCCCTCCAGCAAATAAAACAATTACTTGCAAGAATCTCTAGTGTGTTTCATCCCTAAACCCAAACGGGACTTCTTCAGAACAATAACCCAGCAAGAAATCTTAGTTTAAATCAAAACGAATTACAGTCATGTGACAGTCCAATAGGAAGTACATAATGCATAACTAGAATTCATAAAAACAATTTAGGATAACTACATACAAAAGTCCACTTTGTGACAAGTTTGAAGTCGTACAGGAAAAAACATATATTAAGATTTCTTGTTGGGTAAGTGTTCTGAAGAAGTCCCATTTGGGTTTAGGGATGAAAGCACTTAACCTACAATTGATTGTGATTTTATTTAATAAAGCCTGAGATACAGTATTACTTTAGTGGCTTTGGGGTCTTTTGCCGTACCTCTTGTTATGTTTCTCAGCTGTAAACATCTGGGTACACTATGTGAGCTGTTCTCTTCTGAGTTGTTTGGATTTTATTCAGCTGCATGGACACACGTTTGTCTTTTCAGCTTAGAGGGTGTGTCTGACACATTTTAACAAGCATATAACTGACACAGTCTGTTTATATCTCACACAGCTTGGCTTACTTTTTTGCATTACTTACCTATCTGTGTTTCATGAACCAATCTCCATAGAAATAGTCAAAAACTACAGAGATTATTACAGTACAAAATTTTGTCTTTAACATTAAGTTCATGTATTTTTTCATTTAGTCAAGTCCGATTTTGTGACCTTAATGACTTTAGCAATCCAGACTTGTCAGTTCACAGCTCTTAGGCAAAACAAATTTATATGTCAAATTATATTGCATATTATTACTAGTACAATAACAGAAATTCTGCATACCTAGTATGCCTGCATTGCAAAGACAACTTTTGTCAGCTGCCCCACTCTCCCACTCTTATGCCTCCTCCCCTCTTCTGTCTGTTCCATATTCTCTTGAAAGCTTCAGACAAGTTGCTGTACATGAATCTACATTTCCCCTACCCTTGCAATCTTAAGGGACCTTCTACTACTCTAACTGAAGTTTGTTTATTCTGGTTGCAGCTAATACGCTCATCTTCATCCCTCCTTTCTCATTAAAATCTATCCCTTAGTAATATTCTCCATACCAATGTGAAAGTGTGATTTCAGCTTGTGATCAGTTTCAAGGCTTGCTTCCTCCCATTAAAGTTTTACAACTGCTTGAAGAAGAAGCTATGGAAACCGCTGACTAGGTTACTGTGGGGGAGGAAGAAGCCTTAAATAGCTTGAAATAATGTCATTCTTGATAGGAGGAATGGAATATTGGTTCTACTAGCATACCTCTCAAGTGTACCTCATTACAAGGAACGTACCTTATTTGGGATCTTAAAAAAGTTCATGCTCCTCGAAGTTCCCCATCGTAAGTCTCAGTCACAAATTCAATGTTAGGAATTTTTTAACTGATATCCATGGTAAATTGAAAAGAATCATATTAATTCATTAAAAGATCTTTTTATAAGTAAAACCAGCATATTTTAACCATCCCATGACCCTCCTAGCTGAAGTTGTTAGTAAACTGTTAGTTTACCAAATACACAGGGGGAAAACATTGTCCATGGTCCCCAAGTGAATATGAGACAGCAGGCAATATGACAGGCATCAGCAGCAGGCTGGCCAGAGGGCATGTCAGTGGCAGTAAAAATGCAGTGCACAATGGGCAGTGCCTTTATAACTGGAGTTTGTGAACCACTACCCCCTTCACAGTGTCTAGGGAACATTACCTAAAATGCATACTGGAGCATAAATGTGACTACAGTAGCCTGCAAGATTTCCTGCATGCTGTAGCACACTTCTACATGTTGTAGTTACATAAGCATGTGCTGTACACTGAGCACAACACTCATTACTTCTTCTGTCGCCATGCATTTGGTTATTAAAGCTGTGAGTATGGCAGTGTGTGCTTCTCTTTGCCCACAGGGAATTTGCAAACAGCCATATTTCTCTGCAGCTGAATGTCACTTCAGCCATGTGTCCCCAGACAAATGTACCACAGGGAAATGTCTCGCTGCCTAGGCGCCTGAACCCGTTTAGCATGTTAACCACCTTACTCATCCTTTCTTCAGTCTGTTGTGTTTAACCCTAATATTGCCATATTCCTATCATTTTATAGTCTTTAGAAATAAATGCAGTACTGCAGCTCCTTAGGTAATAATAAAGCATGCAGCACGGGAGACCTTTGAGGAGCCTAGTCTAAATTCCTAATTGCTCCAAAGTACTGGCTGGTTAAGTGACTTGCGCAAGGTCAAACAGCAGACAAACAATGGCTAAAGGAAACAAACCCTGTACCACAGGAAGTAGCTTGTTAAAAGCTCATAGCCTTAGTCCTTTGTGTGAACTGCCAGATCAGTGTACATTAGAAAGGTAGAATCACCTGCCTTTCCCTGGAGTCTGTCTCTCCTAGAAAAGACCTGATAATGTTTCTGTGTGTGTGCATGTATAAATATAGGTTTCGAAAATTAATCTTGACACAAAGGTCTGTGAAAACTTATTAGTCAGAAAAGTACTTTTAAAGCTAATTTTATTGCTCTGCATTATCAGAATAATGAAACCAAAAACAAGTATTTTGGTAGGGGCATTCCCATCACTGTAAGGGGTCACACCCATCTTATCCTTTACTATTTTCCTGTAATAACTCTAGGAACACATACATCAAAGAAGTGGGAATTATTATTTTGTTAAGTAAAAACAGCATGGATGTAAATCATAGAAAGCAGTTTTGATCTTTGATGTATTTCACTTTGGACTACGTTATTATTGTGACAATCTAATGGATAGTGCTTTGTATTTCTATCCCTGTTTAGCTACAGTTTGATTTTTTTTTTCCTGTTTGAGTTGTACCCTCTTCATCATTATGGAATGAACATTCCATCATTGTAAGTATGGGAAAAATCCCACCGCAGGGCAATCACCAAAAGTACAGAATTTGTTTAGTTGATGAGCTCAGCATTTTTAAGTGCGAGATCAGCAATATACTTACATCCAGCATGCTTCAGGACTGTTAAGCAAGATGAAAACTTTACAAATATCCTAGATCTAGTCATTACCAACATGAGTGACCGATGTTCCACACCTGAAGTCAACGTCTCATTGGTCTGATCTGACCATAAGCTAATCATCCTAGATATCCACATCCTGCCCCACCCCTCCATTAAGGAAACCACGGTAAAACATTTCTCCAAAGCCAACTTCATGCTTCTTAAGACAGAAGTGGTGAACTTCATGACACCCATGCAGATGGACAATACAGTTATGACTACTGAATCCTACACAATTGCACTTTATAAGCACTTACATGAGTGCATGGATCGTGCTATCCCAAACAGAACCAAGACACTATCCTCCAAAAAAAGGAAGCCAATCTGGTGGTCCCCTGCCATAAACAAACTGTAGAACAGAAGGCAGAAACTGTTGCAAAAGAGAGTAAAATCCCATGAGTGGAGGAGCGCCCTGGTCAGCCTCAGTAAGAAGCTGCGATCCCTAATAAAATCCTCCAAAGCTAGTTACGAAAGCAAAATCACCACTGATTCTAAAGACAACCACAAAGCATTCTATAGCTATGTCAAGAATCTCAATGGCAACACTCAGATCTGCTCTGCGTTACAGCACAATGGCATTAAATATAAAGACCCAACTGATATTGCCAACATCCTGGCAGATAGGTTCAGTTCTAACTTTACCCCCCTCTCACCCCCTAAAGAGCCCATTTCTATACCGGAAGAATGCAAAGTTCCTGTAATCACGACTGCACAGGTAAAAACCACACTCTCCAAAGCCAAGAACACAGCATCCATGGGTCCAGACAACATCCCAGGCTGCGTTCTACATGAACTACAGAATGAACTGGCACCCCACCTAAGTACCATGTTTAATCATAGCCTCACCTCAGGCTTTGTGCCCACTGAATGGTGCACAGCGACGGTTATCCCACTCCACAAAGGGGGAGCCACCATGAACCCTGGGAACAACCGTCCACCATTAGCCTGATGAGCCTGGTCTGCAAGGCCATGGAACTTATAGACAAAGACATTGGTAATCTCCAAATTCTGGACCACACCCAGTTTGGATTTGTAAATGGCAGATCATGTCGTCTCCTAAACCTGATAGACTTCTTTGAAGCAGTCTATCAGGTTTACGTGGGTAATGTGGTTCACACAGCTTATCTAGATCTTCCCAAGGCTTTCAACACCATCCCCCACTCTGGAATTATAGATAAACTCACTAAACTAGGTATAAATCCCTATGTCACAAGATGGGTTGCCAACTGGCTCACTGACAGAACCCACACTGTGAAAGTAGCAGACTCCAAATCCGACTTCAGACCAGTGACAAGTGGAGTACCACAGGGTTCAGTCCTGGGTCCTCTCCTGTTTGGTATCTACTTCTCTGAAGTACAGGCTAACACAGAAGATCTTTGGCTAATGAAGTTCATATATGACTGCAAACTAGGAGCCATAATCGAAACTCCTAATGATGTGGACATCCTACAAAAGGGCCTCACTGAGACAGATGCCTGGTGTCAAAGCCATGGCCTCAAGCTCAATGCCAAAAAGTGCATTGTCATCCCCTTTGGTAAAAACTCTGTACCTATGAACTACAACATAGGCGGTAGTATACTTAATACCGAAAGTGTGATAAGAGACCTTGGGATACAGGTGGACAGTAGTCTCTCCTTTGATAATCACATCTCCACAGTAGTCAGGAAATCCTTCTACGTGGCACACCTCATCACAAAAGGTTTCTCATCCAGAAAAAAAAGAGGTCACTGTTCCCCTCTACTCATCACTCATTACAATGCCCCTTTTGGTATGCACCTCACAAGACATCTACAACAACTGGAAAGGCCACAGTAATACCTCACAAACAGGATTACCGGCCTCAAACAGATGCCCTATGCAGACCGTCTCAAAAAACTCCAGCTTTACTCCATTGCATATCGCCTACTCAGAGGTGATCACTGCCTAAAATACAAAGTTATGTCAAACCCAGAGCTGTTGGACATGCTCCACTTAAAGAAATCCCAATCCCTCTGAGCTACATGCTCTAGGGACCTAAACCTTGTCACCACAATAAACAGAACATGCCGGAGAGATAGATTCCTGTCGCAGAGAGTTCCCAAGCTCTGGAATAAACTACCTATTTATATCAAACAAAGCTCCTCATTAGCACTCTTCAAGAAAAATCTTGATGATTGGATGGGAAATAGGAAATTCACCCTGGGATCACTTTTGTGGCTCTGCTCGGCAGTGGCACAGGAAAATAATTTTCTTGGGTGGCAACAGCCAGGGTACCTTTTTGACTGGGCTTGTATAGGCCCTAGGGCCAATAGCCTAGTACCTACCTATGAACCAAATATGAAAAATATCTGTTGGCCCAGCTTAGTGACTGTTACTTGCAGCTGAAAACAATTTCATCTGTTATGAAACTGATGGCAGTAGTGGGTTATGCAGACTCACTTAGAACATATAAAGGTAAGCATGACAAGCCTTCTACAGTGGACAAATCTAGGCCTTCCTCTCCAGCTTCCGAACCAAAGGAAACAATGGAAGAAATTGTATTTATAGTTATTCTGGAGGCAGCGTCCTGTGAGATTAATCAAATCTCAAAGCTTAAAGTCCTTGGCAGACAAACAAGTTCACTAAACTTCAAGCCCCAGAACAGCTCCTAGAACTTCTTTAGTACTGATGGTTGAGTTTGGCTAAGATAAGTTTGTTGTTGTCATACTTTGGGCTTAGAGGAAGCTGTCTGTGGCCCCATACTCATCTGCTTCTATGAGGGAGAAATACCTGTGGCCCATGCTCATCTGCTTCTATGAGGGAGATGTACTTGTGGCCCCAAGCTCATCTACTTCTAGGAGGGAAAAGTACCTGTGGCCCCCATGCTCATCAGCTTCTATTAGGGATAGCTACCTGTGGTCCCACAATCAGCAGCTAGTATGAGGGACAGGTACCTTTCTTCACTGTTTCCACCCTCCTGGAAGACTTCCAAACTTTTCACAGTGGTACTCATGATCTCAAAACTGTGTCAGAGATTGCTGACATCAACTCAAGATATGGTGGCACCTGAAGAACTGCTAATGCTGACTACAGAACCAGTCTCTGGGCCACGATCTTTAGTGCTGTTAGCTTAACCATCAGCTGTGACACAAGTATTAATGGGTCCATTACTAACTCTACCACTGGTGATGTGTGCTGGTGATAACTGGAACACTTGTGATGTGCTTTACCACTGATGACACATGTACTGGTGCTGCTGTATCACTGGTGGCACATGTGCTGGTGCTAAGTGAACCACTGATTACACCTGCTGGTGCTAACTAAACAACTAGTGACACATGCTAATACTAACTGTACCACTGGTGGCACATGCTGGTGCTGCTGTACCACTGATGACACATGTACTGGTGCTACTGTACCACTGGTGACACATGTACTGGTGCTACTGTACCACTGGTGACACATGCTGGTGCTACTATACCACCGATGACACACGTGCTGGTGCTACTGTATCACTGGTGGCACATATGCTGGTGCTAAGTGAACCACTGATGACACCTGCTGGTGCTAACTAAACAACTAGTGACACATGTGCTAATGCTAACTGTATCACTGGTGGCACATGCTGGTGCTGCTGTACCACTGATGACACATGTACTGGTGCTACTGTACCACTGGTGACACATGTACTGGTGCTACTGTACCACTGGTGACACATGCTGGTGCTACTATACCTCTGATGACACATATGCTGATGCTACTGTACCACTGGTGGCACATGCTGGTGCTGCTGTACCACTGATGACACATGTACTGGTGCTACTGTACCACTGATGACATGTGCTGGTGCTACTCTACCACTGGTGGCACATGCGCTGGTGCTAACTGTACCACTGGAGACACATGTTGCTGCTACTCTACCACTGATGACACATGTAATAGTGCTACTGTACAACTGGTAACCCATGTGCTTGTGCTAACTGTACCACTAGTGACACATGTGCTAGTGCTACTATACCAGTGATGACACATGTACTGGTGCTAGCTAAACCACTGATCACTCAAGTGCTGGTGCTAACTGTACCATTGGTGACACATGCTGGTGCTAACTGTACCACTGGTGAGACATGCCCTGGTGCTAATTGTACCACAGGTGGCACATGTGCTGGTGCTAACTGTACCACTGGTGACACACGTGATGGTGCTAACTGCACCACATGTACTGGTACTAACTGATTCACTGGTGACACGTGCTGGTGCTAATTGAATCACATGTGCTGGTGCTAACTTTACCACTGGTGACACATGCTGGTCCTGCTGCTGTACCACTGGTGACACATTTATTTATGTATTTGCAGTTTGTTTGCCAGGATGGTCCATTGGGCCATGAGGAGCCCATTTTCAATGGAGTCCTTGGGAGAAATGCTCAAAGACAGTACAGTGTTATAAAATTACAACATTATAATATACAAAATTATAAAATTATAAAATACAAAATTTAAGAAAACATATACAAATATTACATGACAATTAGAAAAAATGCATGGTAACATTTGCAGAAAATTGGTAATTGAGGGAGCAGATACTTGAATAAATCGTAGAGCATTGTATTTCTTACAGGAGTTATACGGTTAGTAGAGGCTTTTAGCAGATGTAATTAGCTGTAGACACCAGTAAAGTTAATGGATTTATGTAGGATAGGAGCAAGAGCATTCCCATTGTGAGGTTAGGTATGAGTGAAGTAAGGTTTTGAAAATAGAGAGTCTGTTAGTTGTACGGATAAGTGGAGGTAGAGAATCCCAGTGGCGTGCAAGGCAGAAGGATAGAAAAAGTTTGCCTGGAGTGCGTGCTGGTTTATGTAACTCTATTAGATTTTGGGAGTTGGATTGAAGACATCTGTTAGGTACATGCATTTAGAAGGTGGAGGCAAGGGAGGGGTGGAGAGTGGAGCTGAAAATGAGCTTATATGCTTGGATAAGTTGAATATAAGTGAGATAATTGGGCAACTCAGACCAGTTCAGTTGGTGAAGGGAAATGCAGTGATGGGTATTTGATCTGTGGTCAGTTGCAAATTTAGAGATTTTATGGTAACAGGAGGAGAGTTTTGACCTGAGGGAGGGCTGAAGATTAGTAAAGATAGAGGCAGCATACATTAGGGAAGGGATAAGGTACGTCTTAGCAACAATGAGCCTGGTGGAGGGAGTGATGAAACGGTTATGGTGGTAAAGCATGCCAAGCTTCTTATGAGTTTTTTTGATATTTGCACAAAAATGGCTATCGAACTTTAGCTGATCATCAATGAGAATACCTAGCAGTTTACCTGTGGAGACTATTTCTAGAGTGGTATTATTTTGGCTGGTGATAGAGAAAGAGTTTTTGTCAAGGATGATGCTTTTAGAGGGGAGAAATATCATTAGTTTAGTCTTGGTTGCATTCAGTGCTAGATGGTTGTCTAGCATTCATTGTTCAGCAGAAGAGAAGGCATCTTGAGTTAGTTTTGTTAATGTGGAAGTGGAGGTGGCAGAGCATACTACTGCTGAGTCATCGGCATATTGGATGAGGTTGGTGTTAGGGATGGCATGATAGAAGTCATTAATAAAAATATTGAAAAGAAGGGAGCCTAGAATTGAGCCCTGGGGCACACCTGTGGGAGTGTTTAGGAATGGTGAAATAGCTTTATTCCACTTAACTGCTTGTTGCCTATTTGATAGGTAGCTGGTGAACCAGTTATGAGAGGAGTGGGATAGGTTTAGTTGTGAGAGTTTGGTTAGGAGAGGGTTGTTAGAGATGGTGTTGAAGGCCTTAGAGAGGTCAAGGAGGAGGGTGGATACAATATGACTGGAGTCACGGGCTTTGTTTATGGTTTCTAGGAAGGAGAGGAGGGCAGTAGTGGTGCTATGGCCTGGGCAGAATTCATGCTGGGTGGGAGTAAGAAGGTTGTTACTTATGAGAGAGGGAAGGAGTTGAAGGTGAATGCATTTTTCAAGAAGTTTTGAAATTGGGGATAAGCAATGGGACGGAAGTTTGAGATACCATTATTGTTACCACCCTTGGGGAGTGGAATAATATAGGCCTTTTTCCATACCTGGGGAACATGGGACACTGAAATTGATCAATTTATTAGGATGCAGATAGGGAAGGCAATGGCATCTGCAGCTCTTTTTAGGAAGTAGGAGGGTATGTCATCAGGGGCATTAGAACATGGCTTCATGTTTAGCAGAATTCTTTTTGTTGTTGAGATGGGGATGGGGTTCATGGAGAAGGGGGGAGGTGGAGAGCTAGAGGAACTGGAGGAGAAGGGTTATGTGAAGGTATATGGTGGATTATTAGTGAAGGATGATGTTAGTTTGGCAATGGAGTTGATAAAGAACGAGTTGAATTGCATAGCTATGTCTGAGTCAAAGGCATTTGGGCTGGGGCATGGGTTTTCTTTAAAACCTGGGTTAAGGAGAGAGGAGATTCCATTCAAGAATTTTCTGTGATTATTGTTGTGACTAGCTTGGAGTGTGGAGAAATAGGCTTTACGGTCTGGTATAATAAGTGTTTTAACTTTATTTCAAAGTGATTTATAATCATTAAGTGAGATTATAGTTTTAGTTTTATGGTGAAGTTTCTAAGCTTTATCACGGAGTCGCATAGTGGCTAGGGTATTCTTGGTTAGCCAGGGAACAGAGTTAGTTTTCATATGTTTTGTTTTCCTGGGGGCAAAGGACTCTAGCAGGTTTAAGAAGATTGTATTAAAATAGGTAACAGCATTTTCTAGGGATAAAGTTTTTTAGTGGATTCCAGTTGATTCATTTTAGTGTGTCTGAGAATTCATTGGGGTTGAAGTTTTTTAGATGCTGAATAGTGGTGTAGGCATGGGTTAGTTTTGGGCAAGAAGGAAGATGATGGGAAAATGTGGGAAGGTGGTTACCTAGTGGGTATGGAAGGGTACCACTATCAGAAATATAATGGGGATGGAACACTATTATCCAGTCTAGGGTGCTACCGGAGAGGAAGTCATTAGAAGATCTAGTTGTGGAATTAATAAGTTGAGTGAAATTATACAGATTTATGTTTAGGGAATTAGCTGGAGATTGGATATTGTCCCAGTTGATGTTAACATCACCCAAGATTATAGTTTCATTGGTGATATTGGTAGAAAGCCAGGAGAGAATGTCCTTGAGGATTGAGACATTGTCGCCGGGAGGGATGTAGAGTGAGACAATGTATATTAGCTTATGTTTATTTACCTGTAGAAGGGCTAGAATTAATTGAGCCTTGCCAAATCTGGGAATAGGTTTAGAGAAGGGGGTAACTGAGAGGCATGAGGTGTAGAGGAGAGCAACACCTCCCCCTTTTTTATGTGTTCTATCTTTTCTGATAATACTAAAGTTGGGAGGAGTCAATTCCAAGTCTAGTACATGAGGTTTAAGCCAGGTTTCAAAGATGGAAAGAATATCAGGTTTATTATGGAGAAGCCAGGTGTGGAGGTTTGGGATTTTGTTACATATGCTCTGAGCATTTAGTGCTGTGATGTGGAAGGATTTGGTAGCTGAGTGGGTGGGGGGGTGAGATGGGGAATTAGAGTTATGTGAGGGAGAAGGGCCAGGGTTTGGTTGAAGGTCACCAGAGACGAGGATAGAGATGAAATGATGAATGTGAGTGAAGAGGTTTTTAAGTAGCTTAGTAACTATTATATGGGTTGTAAGCTTTATGGAGATTGGGCTAGTATATACAGGAGTTGTGTTTTTGGGCTGAGGTAACACTTTATAGCAGAAAAGTGTGATATTGTTGAGGGGGTAGAGGCTAGGGGATATGCAAGTGTTGGAGTATGTGTGTGTTAAGTAGGATGAGGCAGCTGAGTGAAGTGAGGGAGTGTGACTGGCAGAGAGAGGTCTGGTAAGATACTTCAAGTAGGATAAGGAAGTGAGAATTAGTGTTAGAGTTAGGAGAGCGGCTAGTTTGGTTGCCATGGTATTTATTTGGATGGGGTTGGAGGTAGGGTTTAAGCTGAGATGGTGTGGAGTAGTGTCTAGGAGAGATTGGATATTGTGGCGTGAGCAGAGTGGGGTTGGAGTAATGTATGGGTTAGACTGGGTAATTTGATTATGGGAGTGATGTGTATTTTGATTGGATGTGGGTGAGAATGAAGGAGAAGGAGGTGAGGTAAGCAAGAATAAAACAATCAGTATAGTTGAATTAGGACAAGGCTTAGAGATGCAGATATTTCCAAGGGGAGCTTTGTCACACAGAAAGATTCTAGTTTTTAAAAAAAAAACATTAGTTTGATTGGATGTAACACTGGGAGAGACTAAAGGGAACTGAGACCAACTAGATTCTTGGCTAAATGTTGTTTACGTTTGATTATATGAAATCTGGTTAAATAAAGTAGGGGAAATACACTGGGAGAAGAATTAACACTGGGCTATCGTAAATTAGAATTTAGAAATAAAATAATGGAGTAATACTGCCACCTAGTGGCCATACTTTGGAATGGCTATAAGGTATCTCCAGAGAAAAACCGGCAGGGAAAGGGTAGGAAAACGGGGGGGGGGGGGGGGGGGCTTACAGACGGCAGTAGGCTGCTAGCATGCACGTGGCTAAAAATGTTTTCAGGAGAAAAGCAGAATTTAGTTACGTACACTATGTTCTTTGGGAGAGGCAGAAAATTTTGCTTAGTTATTGATGGAGTGGAAAAAAATCTTGTTTGCAGTTACTTAAGGACAGGGAGGTTCTTACTGTAATGAGAAGTGCCCGAAGAGGAAGGAGAGCAGAAAGAAGCTATCTGTGATGGAAAAAAATGAAATGGTTATTATTCAGTTGAAGTATTTAAAAGGTAATCACGCTAAAAAAAGCATTAAGGAGATTACATAGAATATTTTATGAGCATGCAAGCATAAAGAGCAATGTTTTAAGAGGGAGAAAGTGAATAGGGATAGCGGCTATGTAATGGCTAACATGGAGACAAGAAGAATGAATTGGTAGACTGAGAAATACAAGTTTGGAAGGAATGGATATAATACAGCTAGGAATGGATAGCATACACAAGGAAAGAATTACACTATGAAAATGCTTTGAGAAATAATCAACAGATGCAGCTCATTAAATTTGGACTAACAATGGGTTTCATTCAATTACACTAAGAAATGTGAGCACAGTAAATGCAGTTTCCTTCAGTTACATTAAGAAATGTGAGCACAATAAATGCAGTTACAGTGGGTGAAAGTATAACTAGCAATGCGATTACACTGAGGAGTGTGAGCAGATAAACCACAGATAAATTCACTTTATAGATTACAGAGCTTTACAACATGAGTCAGGTCGCATTATACTAAACGCTAAAACCATGTGCATAGTTTGAAAATACCCCACTCAGAGGCAGCAATTAATAGTTTCCAACATGACCATAGAGAGACAGTGAATATCAGAATAAGTTTTTAAAGTTACACACAGCTGAGTTAAGCTACATTCAGTTACTTAGGTGGCAGTCCTAATTGGTTGCGCGCAGTTGAGATTTTACACATTTTTCTTTTCCTTTAACAGCAGCTCAGTTTAACAGTATGCTATACAGAATTAAAAGCAGCACTTAAACAATGAACAGCAAATAATACTAACTTACAGGTGTTCTTCTGAGCAGCACTACACTCCAACGAGTGGAGCTAGCAGCCTATGGGAGGACAGGTCAGGACTGGACAAAATGTATTTAAAAATGATGCCCCAGGTACTGGCATCACTATATGGATTTAGGGACGGGGACTGGGTAGGGGAATGGGGGGGGGGGTGACAGGGAAGGGCAGGTAAGAGAGAGCGAGAAGAGTCCAGAGATGGAAAGGGGGAAAGGTGGGGAAGGCAGAGGAAGAGTTCAAGAAAATATGGAGCCAAGAAGAAGGAGGTGAGGTAAGCAAGAATAAAACAATTAGTATAGGTGAATTAAGACAAGAGTCAGAGATGTAGATATTTCCGAGGGGAGCTTTGTTACGCATTAAGATTCTGGTTTTTAAAAAAATTATTAGTTTGATTGGAGGTAACACTGGCAGAGAATTGAGACCAACTAGATTCTTGGCTAAATGTTGTTTAGGTTTGATTATATGAAATTTGGTTAAGTTAAGTAGGGGAAATACACTAGCAGAAGAATTAGCATTGGGCTATCGTAAATTAGAATTTAGGAAAAAAATAATGGAGTAATCCTGCTACCTAGTCGCCAAACTTTGGAATGTCTATTAAGTATCACCAGAGAAAAATGGGCAGGGAAAGGGAAGGAAAAATGGGGGTGGTTAGACGGGCTTACAGACGGCAGCAGGCTGCTAGCATGCATGTGGCTAAAAATGTTTTCAGGAGAAAAGCACAATTTAGTTACGTACATTGTGTTCCTTGAGAGAGGCAGATAATTTTGCTTAGTTATTGATGGAGTGGAAAAAAATCTTGGTTGCAGTTACTTCAGAGCAGGGAGGTTCTTACTGTAATGAGAAGCGCCCGGAGAGGAAGTAGCGCAGAAAGAAGCTATACTGTCTTCCTTGGGAGAGGCAGATAATTTTGGTTGGTTGTTGATGGAGTGGAAAAAATCTTGTTTGCAGTTACTTCAGGGCAGGCAAGTTCTTACTGTAATGAGAAGCGCCCGGAGAGGAAGGAGCACAGAAAGAAGCTATAGGAGTTCTACTAAGCAGTACTACATGCTAATGAGTGGCGTTAGCAGCCTACGGGAGGGCAGGTCAGGACTGGACACATATGCTGGTGCTAAATGTACTACTGGGTGAGACTTGCTGGTGCTATCTGTACTACTGGTGACACATGCTGATGCTGCTGTACCACTGATGACACATATGCTGGTGCTAGCTGTACCACTGGTAGCACATATGCTGGTGCTAACTGTACCACTGGTGAGACGTGCTGGTGCTAACTGTACCAGTGCTGCTGCACCACTGGTGACACGTGCTGGCGCTAACTGTACCACTGGTGGCACATGTGCTGGTGCTAACTGTATCACTGGTGCCACATGTGCTGGTACTAATTGAACCAGTGGTGGCACATGTGCTGGTGCTAATTGTACCACTTGTGACACATGTGCTGGTGCTACTATACCACTGATGACACATGTGCTGGTGCTACTGTTGGCACATGTTCTGGTGTTAACTGAACAAGTAGTGACACGTGCTGGTGCCAACAGTACCACTGGTGAGACATCTGCTGGTGCTAACTGTACCACTTGTGGCACATGTGCTGGTGCTAACTGTATCACTGGTGACACATGTCATGGTGCTAACTGAACCACTGATGGCACATGTGCTGGTGCTAACTGTGCCACTGGTGACACATGTTCTGGTACTACTATACCACTGATGACACATGCTGGTGGTACTGTACCACTGGTAGCACATGTTCCGGTGTTAACTGAATAACTAGTGACACGTGCTGGTTGCTACTCTACCACTGATGACACATGTGCTGGTGCCACTATACCACTGATGACACATGTGCTGGTGCTACTGTAACACTGGTGGAACATGTGCTGGTGCTAACTGAACAACCAGTGACACATGTGCTGGTGGTACTATATCACTGATGACACATGTGCTGGTGCTACTGTACCACTGGTGGCACATGTGCTAGTGCTAACTGAACCAGTGGTGGCACATGTGCTGGTGCTAACTGAACCACTGGTGGTACATGTGTTGGTGCTAACTGAACCACTGTGTACATGTGCTCATGCTAACTGAAGTACTGGTGGCAGATGTGCTGATGCTACTGTACTACTGATGATACATATACTAGTGCTGCTACAGTATCACTGGTGGCACATGTGCTGGTGCTAACTGAACCACTGGTGACACATGTGCTGGAGCTAATGGTACCACTGGTGATGCATGTGCTGTTGCTTACTGTGCCACTCATGACACGTGCTGGTGCTGCCCAATGAGAAGACCACCTCTTCATGATTCCATAGCTCACCTGCTGCTCATGCAGCAGCTCAGAGTGCCCCAAGGTCCTGCGCAGTGCTCCTACCAGACTGCCCCAAAGTTCTGCTCAATGATTCTTTCACAGGGATTCCAGGTCCTGCACAGTGCTCCTCTCAGTGGGACCTATGGTCCTGCTCAGTGCTACTCACAAGACGGACCCAAGGCCCTGCTCAGTATTCCTCCATGCCACTAGACAACAAATGTGCTTCTTTTTCTTATTCTAACTCATCACCTCCAAAGACTTCAAGAAAGCATAGGCTGCCCTGCTGAGTCGTAGACAAAGTGACACTCTAGCATCTTTAAAATTAAACTTAGATGATTGAATCAATTCCCATAAATTTACTCTGACACTAACCTGCTTTATCCTTCTTTAAAAGGGATTGCTCAGCATGATGGTGGGTTCTGGAAGGATGTAGAAAGGCTTGCAACTCAACTGTCTTTTATTTCCTATGCCCCCCATCAGACATTAATGAGGAAGGGTTACTGACTCATTTCATCTCACTCTGATAATTTAAAGGTTGGGGAAGTCTTAGAGGTGCTGTAACAAAGGGGAAAAACAACAGACCATGAATACTCCCGGCAGTAAGCACCACAAAAGATCTTTTGGCCTACCAAGTATCTTTTATTTTTTTTTTTTGGGGGGGGTGTCCTTCCATTGTTGTCCATATTAACAGCTGCCATCAATACAGCATGGAAAAACCCTGAAATGGTATCTTCTGTTCCAAAGAGCGTAGACAGGATTCTTTACCTTCCTAAAGATTGGAACATCTGTTAGTCATAAACTATATTAGCAGAATCAAACATTAAGAAAGGTTTTGGCATCTCAGTCCCCAGCAGTTCACCCCCTCCCCCGATAGGAAGTCAAAGAGGCTAAATTCTGAAAAGCAGGTTTATGTGTCTTTAATGTTCTGTTTTGGGGCCATAAACTATCTAGTCTGCATTACAGGTTTCCAGTAAGACCTGGTAATGAGATGCACTACTTATGGGTTCATAGGTGTACAGTAGGCTAACAATCACCAGGGCCTTTATAAGCCTAGCCAAGCATCCCAAATGTAGCCCACAAGTTTATGGGCCTTAGAGCTTATTTTGAATGCTATATGTAAGTTAGACAAGACTTACAGGCTACCCCTGTCTATTACTGACATAGATGCTAGACCTTGGGTATATTTCTGATTTCCCATCCACTGGTCCAGGTTTCTCTTGAATATAGTTAGGGAAGAGCTCTGCTTCACATGGATGGGAAGTCTGTTCCATCTACCCATTAAATCAGCTGCTTGATGGAGCCCTTACACAAAAATTACAATCCTAATCGACAACTGTAACATTATTTTCATCATGTAGAGAGAAGCTTATAACTCTGCTGAAGTTTCAGTCTGAGCTACAGGTTCTGGTATACTAAGTATTTGCATGCCTGGCTGCAGTTCTGAGATTTTGCTGATGGCAAGAAGGTGACATATTTATTTACTTATTTTTACATTTGTTAACCGGGTTAGTCTGTCTGGGTTCTTAGAAGCCCTTTTTCAGCAGAGACCCGAGGAGAAGAACTCCCAGAAAAAAATGTTTTAAGTAAACAAATAGTAAGAACAAAGATAAACACAGATCACATTTTAAGTATACATACTTCTGAAGTAATTACATAACATGCAATAAAGGAATATACAGAATGGATGGAAATACAATACAATACATGTATGGAAATGTTCACGTAGTATGGCAAGAAAGTAAGCAGAAATGTGGTAAGACTAAGGTCACTACATTGCTGAACCAAGGTACTAGTCATGAAGTAAATATACAGATAAAGTTGTGTGAACTTTGGAAGTTAATAAATAAATTAAAGAACAGTACTAAGGGATTATGGGAACTGAGTGTAACATGAGCTAACTAGTATGGAATATGACGGAAAAAATGTGTAGGTAGTAGTAAGAGAGAGAGATAGAAGTGATGCAGTTAAGTGAGGTTATCCCTGAATGTTTCTTAGGTATTAGTTTAGAGCATGAACATATCCAATTTGATAGGAAAAAAGATTTAAGCTGTTTCTCGAAGGCATTTATGAATTCATCCTTTCAAGGCCCTTCCATTTTATCCATGAAGTGAATAATCATTTGGAGAATATAGAATCCCACTCAGCTGTTGGAGTAAAGTTTCAGATTCCTCAATGCCCATTTTCTAGGATGTAGAAGAGTTCATGCCAATTGGTGTCTTGATATGGATGACAGCAGTTCCGTAAAAGCCATCTATGCTCAGGGGGACATGCCCAGCAATAACAGATTGGCCATAGTCTACTTTCAGGTGATAATAGATTGGCCGTAGTCTACTTTCAGGTGGTTAACAGCAAAATCCCTAAGGGATTTCCCAGCTGTCATACTCTGGTGGCAATTGAGAGCCATCTGTCTCTCTATCAAAAGGGTTCTTTTTCATTTCCAAAGAAGACAAATGACCTTAGGCTTTTTCTAGAATTAAGCATCCTAAACAGCTTCATTTCCAATGAGACTTTTTGCATTGTGTCATATTGTTACCTTCTAACCTGCTGTGCTTGTCAGAAGGAGACTGGCTATGCTATTCGGACTGCCAGGATACCTACCTTCACATAGAAATAACCAAGTAGTTCAGATGTATTAATCCACAAAAACACTCCAAGCCCAAAGCAAGCAAGCTGTTTATTCAAATTAAGTGCTTTCATTTCCAGGATCATCAGACTTCATCAGAATTATGTAGTATATAATAACCTGAGTTTAAATGAGTAAATGAATAAATGCCTCAGCTGTTTTATTAAGGAGATCAAGAGGCATCTTCACTTTCAGGTAGCAGCCAGGCATTATCAGTTTTGATCTCTTCCATTTGGTCTCACCACATCCCCCCAGGGTGTTTGTAGTGAACCAGGAGGTGCAAAGGATCAGAGTGCTGGATGAATGGCTACTAGCTGCTTTGTCCCTGAATAGCCTGACTTCACTCGGGAGTCTCTTATCAGCCGGTTTCATTCTGTAGAAATAACTGTGAACACCGCAAAGTCTCATTTGCAGCCCTTATAGTTGCTCACATTTTTTTTTTATTTACCTATTTGTTGAACGGATAATCCCACTGGACACAATTGTTCCTTTTAACAGTCAACCCAGGAGTACTGTGCAGTTAAGTGACTTACTAATAATCACATAGTAGGCAATGAAGGTGGAGGAATCAAGCCCAGCATCCTCAGCTCAGGTATTACATAAACAGTTCAGAGCTATTCTAACTGCTATTCATAGGCTACAGCTTGGCTGCAACAGTATTCAGAACTCAACTGCCCTTAGAAACGATTCAGACTCTCCATTATCTAGTTTACCAATTTGTTTATTCATTTACAATGTGCTACAGTCCATCTTTGCCTTGGAGGCTTGGGTTCAGCAGTAGTTCACATGGTGGTCTTCCCCAGGAATCATACAAAAGTATTATAGTGGACACTACATGTGCAGTGGTCTCAGATATCAGACCATGTGGCAAAAAAGTGAGAATTTCCAGACTCTGACCATCTCATCTGAAGTAATAGTTGCACCTAGAAAAATTGGTATGAGGCAATCCTTGCTAGGTTTCCACTACACTGTTGACAGTCACCAAAGATATATCTAACCTACTGTTGACAGTCACCATAGATATATCTAACCTAGTATGAGATGTATTTTCAAAGACAGACTGTTCGGGGTGTCTGGATATGAACAAAAGCCAATCTTCACATCAATACCCTGGAGATGACAGTTGTTGTTCTTCTTTCGGCTTTTCCCGGTTAGGGGTTGCCACAGCGGAACTCCGGTCCACTAATGATTGGCAGTAGATTTTTACAGTGCTAAGGTGCCAGCCTGATGCCCAACCTTCAATGAAGGCACACCCATTCACGCATGTCTTTCGAACACCACTCAACCATGGGAAGGACATGCAGACTCCACACAGAAGGCGCTCCAGCCGAGAATCGAATCGGAGAACCTCTTGCTGTGAGATGACAATGCTACCGCTGCACCACCGTGGATAGTTTTTCTTAATCTCTAAGTCTTTCAGAACATTCTATGCTAGGGTGTAACAGCCATCCACTCCAGCAATATGGTAGGAGTATGGTATATCCACAAGAAAGGGAAACCTCACTGCTGTCCCTTGTACTGAGAGGCACTGGCGGTTTGGGAATCAGCTACATCATCCAACCAGTTCCTGATAGTCAGTAATATTCCAGGGAAAGTCAGCCAAGTGACTGATCAATCTTTTGGTAGCAGAGAAACTGTTCCATCCCTTGGGCAAACCTTCATCCCTCCTCTATAGGAGTGCTCCTGTCAACCAAAAATATCCCCCTCAACTCCTTTATACTCCCTCTGCCTCTGATGATGAGGTCTATCCTGAAAGGTGAGTGGTGCAGTGCAAATCCAGGGTCATTCTCATTTTGCTTCTCCTGACCATGATTCATCTTTTGGAAAAGCCTAGCCCTCTACATCCATTTAGGATCTTCTGTCCATCCCTCAGGCAGGACACACCAGGACCTCACCTCCATTCATCTAACCTCATGGTTTGTCTACTTATGTTGCTTTATCAAATGCAACAGCATATCTTCTCAAAAAGCATATTTCAGTTGAGCAGAAGCTAATCTCTAGCCTTCTTGTACACTCCAGCTATAGATGGTATTAATGCAGAAGCTGCTTGGTTTTTGCTAAATACTTTCACAACATATTACAACCTGAATGTCATATCCAAGTTATGGCCTTCCTTTGGGGCCATGCTGATAAGGAGAATGCCCACAGGGGTTAGCTACAGATCTCTGTCCTACTGTTACCAGAAGTAGGTCCTTATCATACCAGATCTGAAAGTTATGTAGTTAAATTAATAATGGATCTGGATGAGAATATACATCGTTTGTAACATACCCACCCACCTTCCTTTCTTCTTAGCATACTTAGTCTAGAGGCTTATGTCTAATTTTTTTCTGCTCTGTTTGCATTCCACATTAGAGGTCTCAAGATGAAGGTTTTCCCAGTACATTATGACATAGGGAAGAGACCTAGTAGGCTGGGAATTCTCCCAGTGCTAAGCTATTGTAATACATCTCAACATTAATAGTGCGTGTTACAAAGGGAGAACCTGCTTGTCTAAAGCTATTGTTATGGCACATACATTTCCTTTATTTTACCATATAGTTAGTATAAATCACACTTAGGTTTCTCAGTATATTACGCAGGCCCATTATCTAGAGTTAGTATAAATCACACTTAGGTTTCTCAGTATATTACGCAGGCCCATTATCTAGAGTTAGTATAAATCACACTTAGGTTTCTCAGTATATTACGCAGGCCCATTATCTAGAGTTAGTATAAATCACACTTAGGTTTCTCAGTATATTACGCAGGCCCATTATCTAGAGTTAGTATAAATAACACTTAGGTTTCTCAGTATATTACGCAGGCCCATTATCTAGAGTTAGTATAAATCACACTTAGGTTTCTCAGTATATTACGCAGGCCCATTATCTAGAGTTAGTATAAATAACACTTAGGTTTCTCAGTATATTGCACAGGCCCATTATCTAGATTAGCAGTGCTTATTTAATGATGATCATTTCCAAAAGAATTTGTACTGCTTTGTCAAAAGTATGCCATCCGTCACAAACGTAGTTTTAAAAAAAGCTCTAACATGGTCATAGCAGCATCTCTGTAGTCTAATGAGGCTTGCAATAGTGTCACAATTAGGATTTTTAGGATTGTCATCCATTAAGTTTGTTGCACTGCAATGCCTTGGTCTCTCGTATCAACTTCAGTCATTAAACTGCCCATTTTGTGATTTTGTAGTTGCTGTGCATTCCAGTTAACTCACTTATACTGCTTTGAAAATCCCTTAATACTATTTCTTTCTGATGCTTGTTAGATATGACTTGGTTGCAGAAGATTTACCTCAGTATATGGCCATTCAGTAAGTCTCATTGAAGAGTTGTTCTTCTAATTACCTTTTACAGATTTGTATCTGAAAATCTTACTCTAAGAGTACTAAAGCTGACTGCTTATGACACAAAATAAAACTGCTTTATTCAATGTATAGTACAGATATTTTTGACAGTACATTTATTATACATAAACACTTTTAGCCCTTCAGTCCCTTTTCCAATATTCTACTCATGTAACCAATATCTGCCAGTTTGGTCAGCAAGAGGCTACTTCTTGCATCCTGCCCTACAATGTCCTTTCTAGCATTTCAGCTAGTTTTTGCATCCTGCCCTATAATGTCCTTTCTAGCATTTCAGCTAGTTTTTGCATCCTGCCCTACAATGTCCTTTCTAGCATTTCAGCTAGTTTTTGCATCCTGCCCTACAATGTCCTTTCTAGCATTTCAGCTAGTTTTTGTATCCTGCCCTACAATGCCATTTCTAGCTTTCAGCTATTTTCTGCTTCACTCATGCATAGATGTGTCTTTTTCATATGAGATGACCTCATCATCATTAGCTGTGTGTTTGCCTTAGTGTACATTTCACAGTAAGATTATTAAACACACAGAGACTGGAGCTGTGGTTTGGTACATTCTTTACTCTTCAGCATGCTTGGTCAGTGCATGCATCCATATTTTGTCAGCTTAAGCATTTAATGCATACAGTTTAAAGGGTGTATTATTTTCAAAAGTTGTATGTTTAATGGTTGGTCTAGCTTTCATGAAGCTATCCTACTCATGTCTGTTAACAAACAAGTTATAAACATGAACCTTACTCTTTGCCTGGCAGGTAATGAACCCAAAAATTAGGGTAGATCTGTGACATCATCACCATCAGCTTTATTTTCTGCATTTTCTATGTGGGGTCGGGTGTCTCATCAACTATTGCCATCTCTACCTTTCTCTCTCTCTCTCTCTCTCTCTTTCTCAGTCAATTCAATGACACTCTCCTACCTTCTTCAGCAGTCATGCCAGACTGTCTCAGGTCTTTTCTCACACAATCCATATATCTCTTTGCTGGACACCATTTCTTCTTCTTACCATCTTCCTCTCTCACCCAACTTCTTCAGCACATCATCTTCTGTTTTCTTGGACATGTGACCAAGCCACCTTAATCTGTTCTCTTTGATTTTCTCTGCAATTGGAGCAATATTGACATCTGCGCTGATGTCTTTATTTTTTCACTTGTTCCACAGGGTACATCCTATCACCTGACTCAAGCACTTCTAGCTTCCTCAACTACTATGCCTTCACTGCCATGTTTCTATACCATACGGTAGTACTGGTTGTATTACTGTTTTGTATGGTTTACTATCATAATATTGAAGTGGATTCGGTCAAATCCACTTTGCACAAAGTCTGGAGGTTGAACGGTGACAATCTCGAACTCCGATATTGTCGAAGTACAAATATCGTGTCTATCTCAACCCATATTAATGCTTGCCCCAGGTTGAATTCAGGATGTAATTTAACAGTATCAGAATTTGGCACTGTGACTTTTCTCGGATGTGGGTCGATGATACGATCATTCGACCGAGTCCACTTCAATATTATGACAATAAACCTATTGTACACCTTACTTTTCAGCTCCTTTGGCATTCTTCTTTCACACACTACCCCCGACACTCTGTGCCAGTTGACTGCAGCCCCTCTGATTCTAGCCTTGGCCTCTTCATTCAGACTTCCTTCTCCTCAACCACCCCTTCCAGATAGTTGAAACTGTTAACATGTTCCACTACTTTCTCTTCTAAATCAGTTTTCAGTGTCTTCTGACTTCCTCCATTTACTACCATGACAACTGTGTTAGCTGTGCTCAGTTTCATCCCATGTCCTTTCAGTTTTGCTTTCCATTCCTCTATCTTTTGCTGACATTTTTTGTCAGAGTCTGCCTGTAATACCGTCATGTGCATACAGCATCTTTGTTTTCTGTCCTTTTCGACCAGTTGCTGATATAGTCCATCACCAGTATGGGCAGTAATGGGCTCAGAGATTAACCCTAATGCACAACAACTTCCACTGGGAAACCCCTCTGTGAGGCTGATCACTGTTCATACTTGATTCATTGGTTCCCTGTACATAACCTTCCCCTAGTTTAGGAATTCTCAGTTGGACTATTTCCTCATCTCATGCGTCATCTCCACTGTCTCGCTCACTGTAAACATCAGGTCATTGAAATGTTGGAGGAATATTACATCTCATTTAGCCTAGGAGTGAGGAATTCCACAGAACAAGCTGTAATCTGATCCTTTGAAAAGGGAATTGTCATCTGACCTGTTTAGTCCAATACCACCTTGACCTTCACAAGGATATGCCAAGGCAAAAGTGAAGTGAGGAGGTACAATAAATCATATTCTTGAATAGTTTTAAGTGATTAAACTGACTGCTGCCACATGAAAGTGGCTGCTCCCAAGTATGGTAAAAAATCCCTAGGATTCAGAAAGGCATAATACACTATTGACCTGTCCTGCACAGATTTTCACTGTGCATTATGCCTCAGCAATTCACAGACCACCACTGTTATAGCATTATGATGGCACTATGCTGTAATGCTACATAGTCCCCTGGTAAACAATGCATACAAATGCAAATTAACATGCTGTTCCCAAAATATTGCCAGCACTGGAACATTGAGTTAGATATAGCAATTCAAAGAACTACTTACTGCAGTATTTGGGCAGCAAAGCAAATGTGTGTGTGTGTGTGAATACCACCTTTTGATTCATTCACTTCTATGGCAGGAATGGGGCTGTTAGTACTTCGGTGGGTATGTATTGCAAAGGTGTGTGTGTGTGTGTGTATGTATCTAGGGACTTGATTACAGCTCTCTTGATGTCTGTATGTATATGTGAATGTGTGTGTGTGTGTATATATAGGTTCATAGATTAGTACTAAGCTAACTGCCCTTGCGAGCCATTTAAGCCTAGCCAATTATCCCTTGTGAGACTCAAACCCTGCACCTTGTGTTTCTAAGGCAAACATCTTAACCATTAGGCCACCCTCCCAACCCTATATGTATCTAGGGGTGTGATTACAGCTCTCTTGATGTGTGTGTGTGTGTGTGTGTGTGTGTGTGTGTGTGTGTGTGTGTGTGTGTGTGTTTGCGTGTGCATGCTTGAAGTTGCCTGTGTAACTGTATTGTATGCATACCTAGCAACCTGTTACTGCAAGAAATCTATCCAAGGCCTAAAACAGTGAGGGACAAAGAGCTAAAAATAGGTACAGATTTTAAATATTGTTATTATTACTCTTTTTAACTTAGGAAGTAGATAAAGTGGGAGGTTTTGTGTTAGCATGCATTTTCTGAAGGATGCAAAGTTTGAAATCAAATGCGTGTCATTATTTAGTGATTTTATTCCTCACTGATTTGTCAGAAAATTTTATGAGAAGCAAACCAAAAATATGAGGCAAAATTTGGGCCAGTTGAGAGGTTTGATGTGCTGTTAGGGGAAACAATAGCACCCTACTGTCTAGCAGTGCAGTGCAGAAGTGATAACAATGAGCAATTAAAGAGATGCCATTTAAAGTGACTTTATCATGTCTCTGAATCATAGATTATCACTGTTGTGATATTGGATATTACAGCATTGCCAAATAACATTGTTGGCAATAGTTTTTCTGAATTCCAATCATTAAGTCCAGTGAAATTCAATATTTTGGGAATGTCTGTTCAGCTCCATGAATAAACCTTAGAAAATTATGAATATAAAGAGTCTTTCAAAAGATGCCATTTTTTTCCTCCCTGCAGCTGACCTTCAGCTGCCACAAACTCCTGTCTTCATTCACTGTGTCTACTAAACATGCCTTAGCTTCCTCTGGACTCATTCATGACTGACATGTAAGGCCAGTGAGGAAATCAAAGGTGCTGGTGCTGTGTTCTAGTGCAGCCTGAGGTTGTGCCTTATTCCCCCTCCACTCCATGGTAGCTTTCTGAGCTCCAGAACTGCTGCCTTTGGGAGGTACATGATCTGTTCCATGCATCTGCAACCTCCTGACCAAGTAGTGGTACCACTTACAGAGCAGAGCTCTCCATAATCTTGTCACTACTTTTGTAGCAAGTCTATGCATACTCCATACCCCAGGATAGGCGAGCTGACTTAGGATCATGGGTTCACAGGTGTGTACTAGGCTCATGATCACAAGGGCCTGTTTAAGCCTAACCGTGCATCCCAAATCTCTGACAAGTTTTGGTATCCTTGGTAAGTGTAAGCAGGGGTTTGGGAAGTGAAATATTTACAAGCAGGGGCCAGGGAGATGAACCATTTATAAGCTGTATGTGTCCATTACAGACATAGGTCTCAAGCCAGGGATAGCATCCAGTTGTCCAAGTTACACTTGAACTGGGTTAGGAAGGAACTCTGCTTCACATGGATGGGGAACTTGTTCCAAAGAAGGGGGTGGTCTCTGGGATACATACCTGTCTCTCCAGCAGGTCCTATTTATATCACAGGCAAAGTTTAAGTCTTTAGAATTCTTCTGCTGTTTGTTTTGTGGTTATGCAGGAGGTCCATCAGAGTGGGGTCTGACAATGCCTTGTATGCCAGGCATAGATCTCCCCTCAGCAGCCTGTAGGAGACAGAATACAGGGATAAGGCTTTGAGGTGGTCTGCATAGGATATGTTACTTATGCCCTGTATTCTTTTAGTGTGGAACCTCAGTGGACATTCCAGTTGTTAGATATGCCTGGTTAGGTGCATACCAAATTGGGCATTGTACTCGATAGCTCTGATGAATGCTGAATACAGTGGAACAATGTCTTCTTTTGACCTAGATGCCATACCTTTGTTTACAGGTTGCAAAACATAGAATGAGTTCCTCCCTACTGTAGACACATGATGGTCAAAGGCTAGATTACTGTCTGTATGTTTCCCCAAGTCCCTGACTACTGTGTCAACTCTTAGGGGTATGTTGTCAATATGATAGTTTCCAGGGGTGGATGACTTCCCGAAATATGCAAATATGCATTTCTTGGCATTTAGTTTTAGTCCATGGCTCTGACACCAGTTGTTTGTCTATGTCAACCCTTCCTGGAGAACATTTATGTCAGTGGACGATACAATGACAGCTCCTAATTTGCAATCATCTGCAAATTTAGTCAGCCATAGGCCACTGACATTGTCCTTGACTTCAGGGAAGTAAATTCATAAAAGTAGCGGCCCCAAGACCAGTCCCTGAAGGACTACTTGTGACTGGCCCTTTTGTAGAGGTGGACTTTCCCATTCTAACTTCCTTGATCCTGTCTGTGAGCCAGCTGGCTATCCACCAGGTGACAAAAGGATTCTTTGAAACCTTTTTAGTTTAGTTTAGTTTTAGTTTAGTTTGTCAACAGTGCCCGAGTTGAGGATTGTGTGAAATGCCTTGCCAGGTGAAGGTAGGCAGTGTGAACGATTTTGCCCTCATCCACTGCTTTGGTGACCTTCTCAAAAAGTCTACCAGGTTGAGTAGGTATGACCTGGCCTTGATGAAACCAAACTGGGTTGGGTCCAGTGTCTGGAGCTTTCCTATGTCATTATTGATCATTTCCATGATAATTATTTCCATGGCTTTGCATATGAGACTAGTGAGACTTATCGGTCTGTAGTTTTCAGGGTCTGTAGATGGCCCACCTATGTGCAGAGGGATGACTGTTGCTGTTCTCCATTCATGAGGCATGAAGCCTGTTTGGAGGCTATAATTAAATAGCAATTCCAGAGGGCCTGATAGGTCATGTTTTATGCTATTTAGAAGGCATCCTGGGATATTATCTGGGCCCACTGATGCAGTGCTCTTGGCCTCAGAGAGAGCATTTAGGATCTGCTCCCAAGTGATAGCTGAGGGAGTTATATTTGATGGTATTTTCTGAAAGAAGGTTGATGGGGAGAGAGAGGGGTAAAGTTGTAGCTGAATTTGTCGGCCGGTAGGTTTTCTATATATTTTGGCTCAGTATAGATGGCTCCATTTACAATGAGCTCTTTATGCAATTGTGTATTTCCTTTGAGGTCGTGGACACACCATTCTATTATTTATTCCGCACTACCCTGTGGTTGTCCTTGGCTTGGGAGGCCAAATTTACTGCAAATTTGGCTTTGGTAGACTTTGTGCTGAGTTGTTTGTATAGTTTGATGAGAGTGTTTTTATCCTGCTGGGTGCTGCAGCTCCTAATTTTTGCCATGATTTTCTTCCTTCTGTTATACAGCCTATTGATGTTCTGAGTCCACCAGGGTAGCTTGTTTTTGAGTTAGTTCTCTATTTCTTCCTGGTGTGTACAGCTACCTCTATGCAGCTATTTGTATAGGGTTTCTGTGAACAGCTCTGCATAGGCACCAATGTTCTCAGGGTTTATGGGGGCTTGAAATTTTGCCAGGTTATCATTTAATAGTAGGAAGTTAGCCTTAGAGTAGTTCCTGAATATTCCAAAGTTAGCTGGGGTTCCAGGTTTTATTTTTACTTCAAATGAGAGCATTTTGTGGTCTGACCTTACCAGAGAAGACATTGCACTTGGGGGGGGGGGGGGGTTGGGGTGCAGCACTCTTACATATTAATGAGGACCAGATCCAGTATGGTTGGTCCCCTTGTTGGTGTATAAAAATCTAGTCCAGGGAGTTTGCGTTTACAAAATCCAGGAATCTCTGTGCCTGTATTTTGGTGTTGTATATGATTACAGTTAATTTTGGGGTAATTAAAGTTGCCTAAAAATATGATATTGGGTTGTATGGTAATTGCTTCCAGTAAGTTTAAATACATGGTATAGGTTTCCTGGATCACAGAGGGGGACCTATAGCTTACAAGGAAGTGGTACTGGATTTTCCCTATGGTGATTCGAATGTGGAGAAGTTCAAGTGCATCATCCTGTTTGACTAGACTTGAGGCATGTTTATTTTTAATGTAAATTAAGATACCTCCACATTTAGTCCCTGTCTGTGTAGTAGCTAGTCTAAATGTGTGGAAAGCATTATAACCTTGCACTGTGAGTGTGCTGTCTGTGGCTTTAAACCATGTCTCAGTAACCACACATATATTAGCATTCTCTAGGGTGAAGAGAACTTCTAGTGAGTGGAGTTTTCTGTTCAAACTTTTAGCATTGAGCAGTAATGCCTTTAGATTTTCTTGGTTTTGATTTGCTATGCCAGAAGTACTTTCAGTTTGGCATTTCCTAAAAAGGGACTATGGAGGCAGAGACCCCCACGTTGGGGGTGGGGGGGGGGGGGCAGAGACCCCCACATTGTAATGTTTGAAAGTGTGTGTATGTTTGTGTGTTAGTACTACTGATTTCTTTTCCAGGGAAAGAAATCGGTGTTCTGAGCGTTCGCACTTTAGTGCGTTCACGCTATATGTGTCAGCGAAGAGGCATTCGATTAAACGCCTCTTCGCTGTTGTAATATAGACCCGAATATACAATTAAGCGTACATTTTCATATTTCTGTAAATATCTCAATGACACGACCTCAGAGTTTCATATTTCTGTAAATACTTCAATAAACATGACCTTAGAGATAAATTTCTTGCTGTCCGGTGAAAGATTATGTCTTGTTAACTAAAGTGTTCTAACAATATATGTCTAGGTTGTACAGTTTCCAAAATATGACAATCTGTGAAAGTTCAGCAAAAAACTCAGAATCTTCAAAAAATTCTGAATTAAAAGCCAATACTAAGTTTGCAGATGACTGCAAGCTGAATCCCCAAATGACTTAGCTATCCTTCAGGAAAGTTTGTTCAAAAATGAATAACTGGAATGAAACAAAATGCCAAAAAATGCATTATTGTATCCTTTGGGAAGTCATCCACCCCAGAGAACCACCTCATTAACGTGTCACCACTAAAAGTTGACCCAGTTATTCAGCCAACATATGCCCTTTGTAGAAAGGTAGTCCTATATTGCACAGCTTATCAACAAAATGGCTTGTGTCTAGATCTAGGGATGCCACTGTCCCCCTTTACTCAGCCCTCATTAAGCCAGTCACTGAATATAATGCCCCCTTTGGTATGTATCTGTTAAAGTACATGCAACAACCGGAATACCCACAGCGTTACTTTACTAAAAAGGTTATAAAGCCTAAACAACATGTTCAACATGGACCAACTCAAAGTCCTGTCACTATATTCAGTATCCTACAGACTGCTAAAATATGACAAGTGTCTCGCATATAAGGTGTCCTGATGGAGAGATGAAAAGTCAGCAAGCAAAGGAGCATAGTATTACTGAAACTGAATTCATCCTCAAGTCTTGGTGAGTACCTTTGCAATGTGGACCCTGTTTTTCACAAAATCTCACCAAGGCGACACTGATATATAGACTGTATTTATATAGCATATATCATGGACAAAAGTAAATCAAAAATAAAAAAAAGATATCTGGCTGCACAAGACCCAGGATAAAAAAGTGCCCAATCCTGGTAGGTGCACTGGTGCCAGGACTGGAGAAAATTACAGTGTAGAATCCTCAAAATATGGAAACAATCCTACAATGGGGCCAGGCAAGGCTCAGGGGGAGGATGGCCCCCTGTTGTAGAAGGAAGTAGTAGTCCACAAAAATGACAAAAATTGATGGGCCAAAGAAGAGCCATAAAGACGATAGAGTGGACTATTGATGATAAGAAAGAAATTATGTATTGTTACTATTATGTAAAAAGCCCAGAATTTCCAGTTAAACGATATACAAAATGATTGAGGAGAAATTATAGGAAAGAAAAAAGAATTTACAGTTATATTTAGATATGTTACCAATTCCTGTAACACCGTACGAATTGCAGAAGGAGTCATTACTGGGCACATTGCGGGTGCTGCGAAGAGCACTTTTGTCTAACATCAAAGAGTGAAACAATACTAATTTCATGAACTTTAATCGTACTTTGACTTAGGAATGGGGTCCATTCCCGTCATGGTATTAGAAACCCAAAAGACTTGGAGAAATTAAAAACGGCTGAAACTAAATGTCAAAAAATGCATTATTGTATCCTTTAGGAAATCATCTACCCCAGGAAACCACCATGTTGACAATACACCCCTAACAGTTGACCCAGTTGTTCAGCCAACATGTGTCGATTGTAGTAAGAAAGTCCTTCTATATTGCACAGCTTATAAATGGAGGGATTGTGTCTAGAAACAGGGATGTCATTGTTCCCCTTTGCTCAGCCCTCATTAAACCAGCCATTGAATATAAAGCCCCCTTTGGTGTGTATCTGTCCAGACACATGCAATAACTGGAACACCCACAGACATATCTCACTAAAAGGATACAAAGCCTAAACAACATGTTATACATGGACTAACTCGAAGTCCTGTCACTACATTTGGTATACTATAGACTGCTAAGAGGTGATCTGTGTCTGGCATACAAGGCATCCTCTGACCCATTACTGATTTTCAGCAGAGGGCTGGGGAGAAAAGCTCCAAATTATTACAGAACATTTTAAGAACAATAATTTTACAATCTTCAAAAATAAAACAAAAACATCTGCAGTTTAAACAATTATAACAAATGAGACATAATATAACAATGTTGGTTAAGAACTGATACAACTTGTATGACAATCATTTAATATTTATTGAAATTTTAGACAGACTAGAGAAATTAAAGGTATGAGAGTCTAACACAAACAGGAATTGCAATACAAAGTCAGGGAAAAACACACATAGTATATTTAGAGAGAATGTCAGGGAAGAGAAGTTGGTAGAAGTAAGGAAGTAATTGAAGAAGTGAGAGGAAGGAGGTATAAAGAATGAAAAGTTACTTGCTCACATTTAGATATATAGTTTATCTTGGTTTTGAGCAAGAACAGTGACAGATTTTAACTAGGAAGTCTTTCAGAATGGTTTTGAAAGATGGAAGGGAGGGAATTGACCCGATGAATATAGGTGAGGAGTTCCAGGCCTTAGCAATCGTGTATGAGTACAGATAGTGCCCAGCAGATTTGCCTGGTTTGTAGACACACAGGAGATTTTGGTCACTGGATTGCAATGACTGAGTGGGAACATAGCTGTGTAAAATGTTTTTTAGTGCTGGACAGGCAGATGAATGCTGGATAATTTTATATGTGGTAAGAAGCTGTGTATATATTAGTTGATGTGGCATTTCTAACCAATTTAGGCTTTTTAGTACTATGTAGTAGTGGGTCCTAAAAGGGGTATTTGCTGCAAATCTATCAATTTTGTTATAGCATTGTTCAAGTTTTAATGTTTGTGATGCCTGGTGGTTAGTGAGGATGGGAGCACCATAAAGAAGACTGGTGTTGTTTTAGTTGTGCCAGTAAGAAAGTCTTTGGCTCTGTAAAGCATCCCTAGTTTTTGTTGAGTTTTTCTGATGCAATTTTGTATATGCAGGTCGAATGTAAGCTTATCATCCATTGTCACCCCTAATAAGTTGCTATGAGAAGTGACCTCAGTCGTTGTATTATCAAGAGAGAGGACTTTAAATTTTGCTTTTCATGAGAGAGGGATTTGGGGAGAAAAGTAGTAGTTTTGTCTTTTTTGGGATGAGCATGAGTTGTGAGTTATGAAGCTATGTTTTAGTGGCTGTTAAAGCTCCCTGAGTAATTTTTTGGAGGTGCACCATGTTGTCAGATGTGCAAATGAGAGTGGAATTATTTATTTATTTATTTATTTTCAGTTTGATTACCGGGGAAGTCCACTGGGCCAAGAAGTACCCATTTTCAGTGGAGGCCCGGGGAGAAAAGCTCCAGAGGCAGTACAATCAAGGTTACATACAGTGACAGATGATAATACAAAATCAAAACAGTTAAGAAATGCTAGATGCAGTAGTAAGCAGTACAATCAGGTTGCATAATACACAATGTCCAAAGTAGTCAATAAGCTCTGACGTGCAGAGTCTACAAAAAAATATATATATTTTTTTTTTATTACATACGTACAGTATTTACATACTTACAGTCAACTGAACATCAGCTAAAACCATATAGGAGGAACATAGAAATGAATTGAGAGAGTAGATAGTAGATTGGTGCTAGAGTATCGAGGTCAAGGTGGAGAAAGTTCCTAGGATTTATGTAGGGTGAAAGCAAGGACATTTCCATTTGGAGGATAAGTGTAAGAAAAGATGAGTTTTGAAAGATTCTGAGTTAGGTAAGGTCCTAAGTGAAGGAGGGAGGAGTTCCATTTCCTACCAAGAGAGAAGGAGAGTAGGAGCTGGCCAGCAGGATGCTTAGGTTTGTGAATGGAGATAAGGTTTTGGTGTTCAGATCTCAGAGACCGGTTTGGGATGTAAGGGGGAAGGATGTTAGCTAAGGCTGGGCATTTACCTGGGTAAAATATTAATTTGTGAGCGGTAGTTAGTTGGAGATAGTCAAGGTGGTTAGGGAGTTCTAACCAGTTTAGAGATTGTAGGGCAAGGCAGTGGTGGGTAGAGGTTTTGGATTTAGTGGCAAATTTAGAGATCTTATTATAGCAAGCTTCCAGTTTTGAGGTTTTAGAAGCTGAAAGGTTAGGGTAGGAGGTAGATAATGGCTAAGGTACGTCTAGAGGAGTTAGAAAGAAATTGATTATTCCTGTAGAGCATACCTAATTTTTGGTGGGTTTTCTTTATGTTTTGTTGAATGTGGAGATCAAATTTGAGGTGTTCATCAATGGTGATGCTAAGGAGTTTTGCAGAAGGGACCACTTCTATAGGAGTGTTGGTTAGGCTTAGGACATTGAAAGAGTTTTTGTTGAAGGAAGAAGCCTTGGTAGGAAGGAAAATTAGTATTTTAGATTTATTGGAGTTGAGGGAGCGATGGTTTTGGTGCATCCATTTTTCAGTAGTGGAAAAAGCTTTTTCAGTTTTAGACAGAAGTTCAGAAGGGTTGGAGGCAGAACAAACTAGGGTAGAGTCATCAGCGTATTGGATGACTGTAGTGTCAGGGAGGACAGTGCGAAGGTTATTTATAAAGATGTTGAAGAGCATGGGGCCTAGGATGGATCCCTGAGGAACGCCGGTAGGTGTGGGTAAGAAGGAAGAGGTGGAGTCCTTCCATCTGACAGCCTGAGATCTGTCAGAGAGGTAACTGGAGAACCAGGATAGAGTGTTGGGGGAGAGATTAAGGTTGGAGAGATGGAAGAGAAGATGAGTATGGGAGATGGTGTCGAAGGCTTTGGAAAGATCTAGCAGAATAGTTGATACAAGAAGTCCGGAATCTCGGGCTTGATTGACAGTTTCTAGGAAGGATAGTAGGGCTGTTAGGGTGCTGTGGCCGGGACGGAAGCCATGTTGGGTGGGTGTGAGTAGCTGATTCTGAGTTAAGTAGGGTAGAAGTTGGTGGTGGACGCATTTTTCTAGGATTTTAGATATTGGGGACAATAGGGCAATGGGGCGGAAGTTAGAAATGGAGGTGTTTTTGCCTCCTTTGTGGAGAGGAAGAATGTAGGCTGAAAGCCAAAGTTTGGGTACCTAAGACTCTTTTAAGGATCGGTTGATCAGGATACTAATCGGGAGAGCAATACCTTCAGCAGCGTATTTGAGGAAAGATGAGGGAATGTTGTCAGGGGCATTAGAGCATGGCATTAGGTTAGATAAGAGTTTTTTTATAAACATTGTGGAAACTGGTTTGAGCTGGAACATGAAGGGATGGCTATTAGGGATGTTGGGGGTAGAGTTTAGGAAGTTCGGAGGATTATTGCCTGGAAAAGTTTTGGTTAGCTTGGCTATAGAGTCTGTAAAGAATGTGTTAAAGTGGGAGCTCAGTTCCTTGTCAGTTAAACTAGGATCAGGGCAGGGGTTAATTCTTGACCCAGGATGGAGAAGAGAGTTAACAGATTTCCAGAATTGTCTTGGGTTCTTAGTATTATTAGATTGAAGTTTATTGTAGTAGGTTTTTTTTGTCCAAAGTGATTAACTTTTTTACTTGGTTTCGGAGTTGGGTGAATTGGAGCCAGGTGGAAGGTAGTTTAGTTTTTTTGATAACATTTCCAGGATTTGTCTCTGAGAAGCATGGAATGTTTTGTCTCTTTGGTTAGCCAAGGAGCAGAGTTGGCTTTGATTCGCTTGTTTCTTAGGGGGGCTTGGGAGTTGAGAGTATTTAGGAAGATAGAGTTAAAGTGCTCGACAGCGTTGTCAAGGGGGAGAGAGTTTAGGACTTGCCAGTTGATTTGTTTAAAAATGTTAGAGAAAGTTGTGGGGTTGAAGTTGCTAAGGTTACGGGTTTGAATGTAATGATGTTGGAATTGGGGGGAGTTAGTAGAGCGATGGATGAAAGCAGGGAGATGGTCACTGAAGGTGTTAGGGGAAGTACCAGAGAGAGAGATTTTGTTTGGATGGGAGACTAAGATCCAATCTATGATGGACCCTGGGGGGTGGATTTTGTTAGGACGGGTGGTAGAATGTATTACTTGGGTAAATTTGTAGAGGTTAATAGCTAGGGAGGGGGTAGGTGAGTCGATTTTATTCCAGTCAATGTTAACATCGCCAAGAATGAAGCTTTCATACTTTATTTCAGATGAAGCCCAGTGGAGAACATTTTCTAGGGTAGAGATATTATCGCCTGGAGATATATATAAGGAAATAATGCTGATATTTTTATGTTTATTTAGTCGGAGGAGACCAGCAGTTATTTCAATCATCTGCATATTGTATTTGAGTGGCGTGTTGTGTGGATGTATAGAGGGTGTTGGTGAAAATGTTAAAGAGGAGGTGAACAAGCATAAAGTCAAAGTAAACTTTATTGTCGATCAGATGTACTCAGCAGTGCAAGATGAACTAAATTACATTGCTTTGGTCCCCCTGCAAGAAATAATTATGAAACACATAGTTAAATGACAGTAATACTAATGCACATACAATAATAATTAAAATATTAACAACACAAAAAATTACCACATCTGTCTGATATTCATATTGCACATGTATTGAGTGGTGACTCACTCCTGACTATTGCACATTCAAGAAGTAACAGCATAAGGAATCAGGCTTACTGTACCAGTTATTGAAGAAATTTGCCAGAGTGATTACTATAGATGATACTTCACAGCAAGTGGCATATTGATCTGATTATTCGCTGTCATGCCCGGCATTCAAGTTCAGCAGCCTTATGGATAGAGGGAAGAAGCTCCTGTTCAGTTTAAATGTTTTGTAGTGTAAGCTGTGATACCACCTGCCTGAGAAAAGGTGCAAATACATGCCATGGGCATGGTGAGTGGGATCATTGATTACCTTCCTAGCCCTTCCCACACACTGAGCCTCATGCATATCATCCATGGATGGGAGTAAGGAGCCAATGACTTTTTCCACTGTCCTCACTACCATCAGAAGAGCCTTGCGGTCAAACGCTTTGCAGTTACTGTACCAAACTATGATGTTATATGAAAGGATGCTCTTGATGGTCCCCCTGTAGAAGGCTTTGAGGATGGACTGAGACAGGTTTCCTTTCCTCCGTTTCTGTAGGAATTGCAGACATTGTTGTGCCTTATTCACTGTGTGGCTAATATGTGTTGACCAGGATGGGTCATCTGAGATGTGCACCCCCAGGAATTGGGTGCTTTTGACTCTTTCTACAGCCACCCCCTTAATTTCCAGAGGTTGATGTATCTCCTTGAGTCCTCCTGTAGTCCACTATTAATTCTTTGGGCTTGCTTACATTTAAGGCCAGATTGTTCTGTTGCACCAGCCTGTCAGACACTCCATTTCATCACCATTTCTGACAAGACCTACGACAGTGGTATCATCTGCAAACTTGATGATTTTGCTGGATTCATGCTTGGCCATGCAGTCGTGCATCAACAAGATGAACAGATGATGACTCAGGATGCAGCCCTGAGGGATACCCATGCTCAATGTAATAGATAGAGCCTTGTGGTATACTAATGGTGACTGGCAGGTAAGGAGAGAGCATACAGTGATTTTTTTACTGACTGATACCTATTGAACAGGTAACTTTTGAACCACAGACGGGTGGGCTGAGAGAGACCTAGTGAGGCCATTTAAAGAAGAGGTTTGCTGTGACAAACTGTGTTGAAGACTTTCGAGAAGTCTAGAAATAAGGAAGAGACTAGTTTGCTGTTATCTCTAGCTTTATTGACAGTATCTAAATAGGTTGGAAGGGCAGTGCTAGTACTATGGGAAGGACAGAAGCCATGTTATATAGGGGATAGGAGTTCTTACTGCAGGAGATAGTCTAGCAATTGTTTCTGAATACATTTTTTAAGTATTTTGGTGAGGGGAGATAAGATTGCTATAGGCCTAAAGTTATTAAGGTCTGTTGAGTTTCCTCCTTTGTGCAGAGGGATAATGCATGACGTTAGAGGGACTGTGTGATTCCTGGACTGACCTGTTTATAAAGATTGAGACAGGATAGGCAATGCTATTCGCTGCTATATTTAGGTATTCACTTGGAAGGTCATCAGCTGGAGAAGAAGCATGGTTTAAGTTTAAGAGTGGTTTTATATAGGATGTGGGCACAGGTTTGAAAGTGAAAGTGGATGTGGTGATATGTGGCTGTTGGGCAGGGTTGGGATTAGATGTTGGGGAATCCTTGGTTAGAAATGCTATACTACTTATAAAATAAGAGTTGAACTATATTGCAGTTTCGAGTGGTGAGTCACTCGGTGACAAGTTTGGGTTGACATTTTTTTGGCCAGGATGTAATATTTCTTTAATGGATGTCCAAAATATTTTAGGGTTATAGTTCATAGGTTAGTACTAAGCTAACTGCTCTGGCAAGTCATTGTAAGCCTAGCCAATTATCCCTTGTGATACTCAAACCCTGCACCTTGTGTTTTTAAGGCAAACACCTTAACCATTAGGTCACCCTTCCAAACTTACTATAGCATAGTTTTTTGTCTTCATTTATTTGCTTTTCAGTATGATGACGAAGCATTATCAAGCTTTCAAGATATTGAGGTGTTTTATATTTTTGCCATTGTTTCCATGCTTTGTCTCTGTCTTTTTGGATAGCCAAGGCTAGTTAGAATATTTAGAAAAGTTGTAATGAATTCAGTTGCAGCATCATGTAAGGGAAAGATTTTTAGGAAGTTCCAGTTAATAGTTGATAGTGTAGTAATGAACACTTCTGGGTTAAACTTGGAAAGGTTATGACTTGTTTTGTAAATATACTGTTTAAATGGCTGTGTGAGGTGTCTGGTCGTATAGACTGGGAGATGATCACTGAGAGAGTCTGACATTGTAGCTGTGGTGGAGTATTTGTAAGGATCTGATACTAGGATCCAGTCTAATAGGGAATTTGATGTCTTGTTATAATGTGGAGTATTTGTAAGGATCTGATACTAGGATCCAGTCTAATAGGGAATTTGATGTCTTGTTATAATGTGGAGTATTTGTAAGGATCTGATACTAGGATCCAGTCTAATAGGGAATTTGATGTCTTGTTATAATGTGTGAGGCTTTTAATTAGTTGTATAAAACCATATAAGTTAATGCTAGATGTAGGGGAATTAGAGTTTATGTCCAAACAACTTACATTCACATCACCTAGAAGTATTTTTTCTTGTGGAAATGTTATGGATATCCAGTGTAAGATATCATCCAGTATAGCTGTATTGTCGCCTGGAGGGATGTTAAGGACAGCAGTACATATTTGCTTATAATTGTTTATTTTGAGGAAAGGAAAAAGAAGTTCTGATGATCTGAATTTTGATATTGGTTTGCTGTAAGGGGGATTATCAACCATAGGATAGGTAAGGCCAATATCTAATCAAATATGATAGGTTAAGTCAAGCACTGAAATGAAATTGGCTTGGCTTAAAATGGCCACAAGGGCAGCTAGCTTAGAAATTACCTATGAAACTACAAAAAATATAATTCTGGATTTGTGTGCATTATAAATTACAGTATTTATGCAAAGGCTATGAATGTACTGACTATTATCACTGTAAAGAATAACTCTTACTGATAACATTGCTATTTGTATAGTTTTAATAGCTTTTATTTTTCACAAAACATTTACATTTATTTTTCTTATGCTGTTTATGTTGATTTTTCAGAAAATGCTCTGGAATGCATGGATGTGAGCAGGCTGCTAGAGGTGTGACATTCCATTCTATATAGGTGTTAATGAGTTAAATGACTATTATACAATTCCTCCCGTAAAACGTGCATGCTGATTGGCCAGCCCAACCAGCGTGCCCGTTGTAAATCCCTCAATATACTAACGAAAAAAGGTCCGGCCTCCCAGACTTTTTCTGTTAGTATAAAACACTGTCTCGCTATGTTAAAAGAGTTTAACATAGTGACACAGGTTTAAAAAAAGCAACGGAGATCTCAGTTGCTTTTTATAAAGCTGTCTCGCTATGTTAAACTCCTTTAACATAGCGACACAGTGTGTAAAAAGCAACGGAGATCTTGCGATCTCCGTTGCTTTTTTTTAAAGCTGTCTCGCTATATTAAATGGGTTTAACATAGCGAGACAGCTTTAAAATAAGAAACGGAGATATCCGTTGCTTATTTTAAAGCTGTCTCGCTATGTTAAACCCATTTAACATAGCGAAACAGTGCTTTTGCCCACAGCTCTGATGTACTGCGTAGGCATGCGCAGTACATCAGAACTGCCGCAGAATACCAGACAGCTGCGGAAGGGCAGTAAAGAGGCATTATACAATGCCATTATTTAAGAAAAGTAATTATTTCTTTTCTTAAATAATGTCATTAATATAGCAATAACCACTTCTGGGTGTGGGTAATGCTGGATTTACCCACGGTTGGCTTTGTTTGGTCCCTTGGGCTTCGCCCTCGGGACCAAACCACACCAACCGTGGGTAAATCCAGCATTACCCACACCCAGGCGTGGGTTATTGCTATATTAAAATATCTTTTAAATTTAGCTCAGTGCAGTCTTAAGTGCTTTTGACCATCACATGTCTAAGGTAGTATGGAAATCATTTTCTATTGTTACACAACCTTTTAGCAAGGGTATGGGATCTAGGTCCAAGGATGTCATTGTTCCTCTGTACTTGGCGCTCATCAGGCCAGCCATTGAGTACAATGCCCCCTGACCAGGCATATGCAACAAATGGAGTGTCCACAGAGGTTCCTCACAAAAAGAATACAGGGTACAAACAACTTATCTTATGCAGACAGCCTCAAAGCCCTATCACTGTACTGAGTCTCCTACAGATTGCTGATTAACAATCTATACTTGGCCTACAAAGCATCCTCTGATACTGCTCTGATGGACCTGTTACACACCTTCAAAACAAACAGCATCAGAATTACCCCATTTAGGAAACTAAACCTCATCTGCAACATAAACAGAACATACTGGAGGAACAGGTGCATGTATCAGAGACTAAACTGGCTTGAACTACCAAACCAGTTGACATACTCACAACTAATCATTGCCCACAACCTACTATAGTCACCAGACAAATGCCCAGTATTACAAAATACTCTACTGTACTACTCACCTACTAGAGACCTTCACTCTAACAATAAACTTTTACTGTGTATCAATAAGACATTCAGCACTGCTGAAGACACTCTCTCTACTCTCATTATGTGTCAAAACTCTGGAATGAAATCCCCACACAGTTAAAATAGATAGAAATTTTAAATAGTTTCAAAACTTTGCTTAAACAGCACTTATGCCAAAGTTGTCTCTGTTCTTCCTGCTCACCTGGCTAGCTTTACTTAGGTTACTTATTTCCAGCTCTTATAGCCACTTTGCTTCCCAAACTTTTGTATCTTATCACTCCTCCTCATCTTCCACGTATTTCCTAAACTCTTGCTTTTCCTCCTTCTCTCACACCCCCACGACTAGCTACAATTCTTCCTCTGACCATTTATCCTCCTGCTCATTTCCATAACTTCTCCTTTCATATCTCTCCTCATTTTTTAAGCTACATTCGGCTTGTCTGTCTGTAAATTATTACTAAACTCAAAAAAAAAAAAAACAGTTTGATCTCTTTTCTTTCCTCAGAAGCCCATACTGATGCCACTTTTATAAAACACAGTCAGGGACTATGAATGTTCCATAGTACTACCCGATGTTATCTTCACTTATTCACTCAAACATAGTCTTTGGAGATTTTATCTACCTTGGACTGCATCTGTTTTCCTGACAAAGCTAGAACAAACTTTAGATTTGTCCTGAATTCTGCACTTAGAACAACAAAGAGTATGACCCTTTAACAACTATACAAGATTCTGCTTTAGGCAAAAGGTGTGTTACTTCTTACTGCATAATACTTATTGCTTGTTTACAGCATACTCTCCTGCAAGCCATCATTTCATAGAATGGTACACTCAACCAAGGAATCTAAGATCAGCAAATAATCCCATAGTAAAATTCTCACATCAACATACTAGTCAAGAAGTTTGAAAAAAAAAACATTGCTGTGTGCTTGGAAAATCTGTAATATTCAGGAGGTTTTGTTGTGTGCCATGGTAAAAGATTAAAAATAAAGTTATTAAAAACTAAGCTAGGGCTGTTTTAGACCTCCACGGCCTGCCAAAAATCCATACTGAGTGTTTGGAGGTTCCCTGTGTCCTTATTGATTAATTTCATGATAAGTCATACAAAAGCATAATAAGTCTTTCCACGGCTTTGTATACGAGGCTGGTCAGACTTATGGGTCTGTAATTGCAAATAATTTCCATTACAAGTGTTTCAGACTGCCACCTTTTGAATTTGGCATGACTTATTTTCACCATGAATTCTGTAGTTATAACACAGAACTGTACCCATAATGCTTAGACGACCTACATCAGCACTGTTCTGTGTTCTACAACATTCCTTATCATGTAGTGACAACACTTTCTTCATCCATTTGTCCTTTGTTTGGTACCCACTTCCTATTTCAATAAGAATACAACAAACAGAATTAAATCAATGCCAATAAATTAATAAAATTAATAAACAGAACTCTTCAAACAGTCTAAATCATTACTCTAATAGCAGAGATGCTTGTACACATGTATGAAAAAACTCTTAACACGGTTGTATTGTTTTATGGCTTCTACATGCCTTAATATAACTTAACTAAAGGTCTAGGATGCAGCAGTGGTGCAGTGGTTAGCGCTGTTGCCTCCCAAGAGGTTTTCCAGTTCGATTCTCGGCTAGGGTGCCTTCTGTGCAGAGTCTGCATGTCCTCCCTGCATTCGGATGGGTTTATTCCTGGTGCTCCAGTTTCCTCCCACATTCCAAAGGCATGCATCTGGAGTATTTGTCCCTGGGCCTCTGCTGAAAATGGGCTCTTTCCCAGTTGGACTTTCCCAGTAAAAAAATGTTAAATAAAGAAATTGTGTGTATTGTGGCACCTAGGTGCTAAACCCTGGCAGCTTCTAGTGATGGCAGATAGTACGGGGAACAGAGTCATATTACCCAATGTGCGTGATATCATTCTGTAAGCCAGAAATAATATTTAGATATTAGTAAGAGATTGCTCTCAGTATTCTGTATTCTGTCTTGGATCTGGCAACAAGCACCACTCACCCACATCATCTTGCCTTGCTCTATTCATTAAGTAGGAGCAGTAATTCTCTAGATCAGTCAGGAAAATATAGTGAGAATAGTTAAGTATTGTTTTTTCTGTAACTGTGTGACTCTTTCCAGCTGTGTTGTTTTCAATATTTCATTGTGTCTCAAACTCTTGTGTTTATCCGAAAATAGGTATTTAGTATTTTCATGTTCTTTTATTATTTATTATTAAACATATTTAAACTTCTCATTGTGGCTGGTCCTTTTAGACTAATATTTAAGTTTTGAGAATATTTGCATATATTTATTTGGTGATAACTCTGGCCACTCCTGAAAGCCTGGTTGTTTGGTCAATATTACCATTTGTATTAATATTAACTTCACTCAGCATAATTGGATACCCTTTTAAGAGCCTTACAGTAACTGACTGGTGACAGTGAAACTACCTTATAGGTTGGACAGAAGGTGGCATAGGTAGTAAATCTGTGCCAGCCTTTCTCAGATGTGTGTGTGTGTGTGTGTGTGTGTGTGTGTGTGTGTGTGTGTGTGTGTGTGTGTGTGTGTGTGTGTGTGTGTGTGTGTGTGTGTGTGTGTGTGTGTGTGTGTGAAAATTAAATCTCAAAGAGTGTGTGCATCAGCTACTTGGAGCAGGGACATGAAGCACTGGTTTCACAGAGAGGGTGATGGAGGACTTGGCTTGGACACTTGGCTGAGGACCTAACCCTTCAGCTGTGCCAGTGGGGAGTCTTAATGGGGACCTGGAGGGAGACAGATCAATACAACCAGACCCTGGGCTGACTGTGTGCCCTGTGTGCTCTTAAGAGAAATTGTGCTTGAAATACTGAGTGTATCCATTTGTATTCCAAGTGAACGTCCCTCTCCAGTGTCAATGGTGAGTATTGAGGCTCCTTGATTACTGGTCCAGAGTCATCACACATGCATAAAATGCAACATTATGAGGCTGAACAGTTTCTTATATGTATTCTAGTACTTATGATATGGGATAGTAAGTTAACTAACCGTTGTCATGGTAGCAAGTGCAGGTGGATTTAGTAAAGAGATGATCTTTAACTGCATCTTTGTAGCTTTTAATGGTTTCTAGATTTTTGATGTCTGTAAGCTGGTGGTTTCAGTTAGCAGGTCCCAATCTAAAGAAAGCGCTCTTTCCTACACCAGTTTTAAATGGAGGGCATACGAGAGGAATTATTGTCCTGTATATATCAGGGTTGTCTTGTAAAAGTAGTTTTACTCTAAAAGGGGTCAGTGACTGTGCTTTAGAACCTTGTAAGTTAGAGTACTTAGAAGAAAAGTGACCCTATGAAACGCTGAAAGCCATTTGGAATTTTTCAGTAAAATCATTCATTATTTTTCTTGTCCCAACTTTATTCTTTTCAGAGTTTCAACAAGTAGGATATAATCTGGGAAAGGATGCCAATCCAGTGGAATAGATTAATGGGTGTGTAAATGTGCTGGTGTGTGTATGTGCATGCGCACATGTTAACACACATTTATAAAAGAACCGGTTCACCTATCCGTATGCCTTCAAAGCAAAGACATACAAGGGCATAGAGTAGGTATGTACATTCTACATGGAAGGCAGAACAAAAACAGAGAATTCAGAGCTCTGAGACCACAGTACTAACCATTGCCCACATGATATTCTGATTGTCCTATATTGAGGTCATGGCTGAAAGGTGTGCCCCCATGATATTGTCATTTTCATAATACAAGACTGTGGATCCACATGATATTCTGATTGTCCTATATTGAGGTCATGGCTGAAAGGCATGCCCACATGATATTGTCATTTTCATACAACAAGACTGTGGATGAAAAGCATGTTGGTTCAGCCCACTTAACTGATAAATAAGTGAGTATACAACCAAATAAACAAATAAGTACACAACTTTAAAAGAGAAGGTTATGAAATACAAAAAAGTGACTGTTTTTAGTGAACTTTTTGATCCCATACCTTACCTAAGTGTTATGGTCTAGCCAAGTACAGCACTCTTATACAATACTTAAAACTTGTGCATTAGTATGAAAGAGGTTTGTTTTCAGAAGTGATCAAGTAAAACCCTTGGTTTACTTGTTAGTTAACTGTATTCAGAATGTTAATAGTCATACTTAGCTTTCATCACCTGAAAGGCAAGGCTTCTTAGTATCGATTGCCTTTGCTTTAGTGCCTTTGTAGTATTAATTGTTACCTGTCTGCTTTTTGTGCCCTGTGCCAGTTTATCATCAACTGAATAAATGCACTTTAGATGAATTTCAATTGCTTACAGCATTACAGCTTTTGACAGCCATATGATTATACTTCATGTAAATTAAATGCATTTGCATTTATTTATCCTTTGTTGACAGGGTTAGCTCTGTTATGCTAGTGGCCACTAACCCATTGTTCAATGTTTGTTTAAATAATGACGGAAATATTTTGATGTGTTAACATTTAATGACTGCAAGAGCTTCTTTAAAGCAGGATACAATACTAAGTATAAAACTGGTAGAAATGTTTTGGAAACTTTGCTGCCGAAAAAATAAATGATTACAGCCCCAGCACTTTGGAGAACACACAAAGCATTTGCAATGATTTTCCTGCATCCGCAGCACTTAGTTCTTTTAAGATTTGACATGGGTACACATGAAAGGAAAGGGTGCTGTTTTTTTCTAAAATTACATTAAGTAATCTGATTCCTGAGCAACATTCCACACCTCTCCACATTACAGTACTTACCAATAGCACATGCCTGAGACCCTTACATGGCAAGGATTTAATTGAACTTTGAAAACATCATGAAACAATAAAGTGAATGAAGTGAATGCCTGTCTTTCAAAAATGCAGCACTTTAAGATTACGAGACTGGACTTTGCCAAGGAATTTTCAGTGCTTGTCATTTAATCTCACAACTCATTTTATTAACAAATACAGTATGTGAACTGAAGAACTAAGCAGGATTACAACTCTTAAAAGTCACTTAAACTCTCCTTACATCTTGGAAGGCCAGAAGCCACACAAGAAAGTAAAATAAGCAGAGATAAGCATGAGTTCCATCTGTGAAATTAACTGGCATGGAGACATAGAAGCACTGGACAGTCCACAACAAATCATTTCACGATGATTGGATCATTGGCAGTAAGTAATAAATTAGGCTAAGTCCCATATACAGTTGCTACAAAAAGACTGGCCATACAAAAGGTTTTGATTGGGTGAAGTACTTTGAGATGAGGTGTCATCTGATAAAAAATTTAGGACATTTTGCTATGAGTCTTGATCCAAACTTCTAGTTTATCACAGAGAAGTACACACAGGGAGTATTTCACCATGTGACTGATGTAAACATAAGATCAGTATTAGAAAAGGATTTTATTTTATGATATTGGAGATGAGGATGCCATGCTATTCCTGACATTGTAAGGGTAACATGATACTTGGGGGAACCTAACCAAGAGGGTGATGTCATAATTGCAGTCTAAAAAATCTTAAGAGTTTCTCTAGTCTAGAAATATATTCTGGTATGCCATGGATTAAGTAAAGTAAATAAAAGTTTGCCAGCAGCTGGTATTGCTTAATGGACTCATGTGGAAGCTCTAAAATTTGCAGACTATTTTTTATTTATTTATTTATTTATTTATTTTACATTTGTTGACCGGGTTAGTCCAACTGGATACATATCCATTTTCAGTGGAGGCCCGGGGAGAAAAGCTCCAAAGAACAGAGGTACATAAACAAATATAGTGACAAAACTTAGAGTTAGTAAGTAAACTAACATTTATATCAAAAATATATCTAAATATATATATATAAATATATATTAAAAAAATATCTATTTGCATAACAATAAATACTGATGGTGTTTAGTCTAATATGGATTTCCTACAGAGACAGAGAATCCTCCTGGTGACATTGGCTGTAATACTACAGAGATTACTTGAGCTTTCATAGCATTGATACAGGGTACTGCCTGAGTGGTGGTTTAAGAATGCAAACCCATAAGGAAAGACCCAATAATGTTAAAGGTAAGACAGCCTGCTGAAATATTCTTCATGGAATACAAACCGTTTGCCATGCCTACAGCGTACAGAAAATTCTCCTGAGAATTATCCAGGACCAGGACTCTAGAATGTGATGAGGAGTTATAATCTGCTGATCGGAACAGGGTTGAATATAAAAAGAGAAAAGGCAACAATATGCAAGACAAATGAAAAATATAAGTTATTTAGTAGAGATGCCTGCTTACTGCCCCCCCCCCTTGTATTTTGTCTATAAGAGAAACATGGTAGACAGAGAAGAATGACAGATATAAACATGGCAGACTACACAGGGCAGACTGAGTGCTGGGGGTAAACCATGAAAAGATATAAGATCTGATAAATGTGAAGAAGAAAGGGTAATAAAGCAAATCATTAAACAGAGAGCAGCAGAGTGTTAGTGGGCTACATTAGAAACTGGAAATGGCAGTACAATCCACAGGAGGCTGTACTCAGACCCATTTTATTGTCACGTGAAGGAAAATATGAGAAAACAATTCTTAAGACGGCTGACAAAGACAGAGTATTGTTCATGGATGTTAATATGTTAGATCTTAACTGGAACACATTAATTTCAGACACACCAAAGTGTAGGGTCATTCCTAATGGTACAACCATTAGAACTTAGACAGCTGATACTAGAACTAGATACTTCTCAGAAAGAAGCCTTGAACCTGGTATTCTGAATTGTTGGAGGTGGGAGGATTTCAAACCTGAAAGTGAGCAGCAATTTTAGAACAAGTGATCACCATGCAATGTAGTTTAAGAAAAACTTAACCAAAGAGTCTATCCAGTCAAGAGTGAGAATTCTGGACTAGAGTGCTAGCATATTCAAAATGGGCCATTGCTCTACAAAAGTTCTAGCAGATGGAGATAAAGTTACTGTGGAAGAACAGAGGGGGGACAGCAAAAATGCCACCACATAAGCAACACTCCTTTGTCTTGAACAAAAATGCATAGTAAAAATCAGGGACATATGTGGCTCTCAAATGAGGTAGCACAGAAGTTTAGAAATTAGGAAACAAATGAAAAAAGTTTGTGTTCTATTTTATAGAAAGAACATCTATTTTTATCTACTTAAAACCCTATTTGATAGGCTATCTAATGACTACATCATAGATCTCTGCCACACCCCTCAACTGGTCAAAATTTTGCAGAACGTCTAACTTTGTGACTCAATTTTTAATCTGCTCCTCATATAATGAATGGTTTTCTGGCAAATCATTGAGGAATGAATTCACTAAATAATGACAAACATCTAAGTTTCAGACTTCATATTCTTCAGAAAATGTGTGATAATTCAAAACCTGTAACTTTAGCAACTTGCAAAATTTATAAGAGTAGTATTTAATATCCGTCCCTGATTTGAGCCTTCATACCCCACCTCCATTATTTTTGGCTTAGTCCAGAATTCTTGCAGGTTAAGATCTATGATTTCTGGTAACACGATAAGCTTATTTTTTAATACATCATAGGAACAAAGAAATTTTCTTGAAGTTGAAACAAGTAAATATGTTGCTCTCTCACAAAAATTAGAGCACTACAGAGACAGGAAAACAGTAGTTTGATTTAATTTTAAGAAAAATCATGCAGTCACTGCTGAGTGGAATTTTCTTCTAAATATTTAGAAGTTGGTGGTTCACAACATGGAGTTCGTGTCAAGTACATGTCACAGACACTTCCCCCACAAAACCCCAACTCTCAGATCATAAGTTATCTAATTCTTAAGAATATCAGAAAACATCAGAGGCAGAAAGAAGTATACATTCATACATGTTTAAGGCATTACCAAGTGTAGGTCAGACAATGTAATCTGGTGGTATTATGTTGAAAAATGATCTAAGCTTCATAAGACCATAATTTTACCTAGTTGAGAAACAGAGAGAGATAGTCTTTAGGAAGGTAATATCTACTAGCTGGAATACTCTGTAGCATAAATGAGCAGTCAAAGTTTAAAATAGAACTGAGAGAGTACAGTTTCCAATTATTACTAACGTTAATGCTTATGACCAGACCCTACTTGCCTCAAATACAATGTGTAATTTTATCATTATTGCTATATAAGACTGTGATTTCCTCTAGAGCAATGCACGTGGTTATGTGACGTGTTAATACTTTTTGTAAATATCAAACACATAGTGGATATTGCACATGAAATGAGGAAAACAGGGTTTTTTTAACTGACTCTCATGTTTCCTCATAGAATAAACACCTTTTTTTCAGCAAAATCAGAAAACTGTAGGGTGAGGAAGATTTTCCTTACCCCATGGATGTACACTATTGCAATTAACATTTTTAGTGATGCTGGGGTTGGGGTGCATGGAGGCTTGTCCCCTCTGTAAAAATGCTTTTTATTTACGTTACTTATTTATTTTTTGATGATTTCCACTGTAATATTTGGTGGTATGATATTCAGCTGTAGATCTTGTTTATATTGCAAAAGCCTCTCATTGCATTTTCATATTATTTCTTCTGTTTTCTTGTATATTCTGATTTTATATGCCACATTTCACAGGCCATGGCTAAAATAAAATAGTCTTTTGACATGTTTAGCTATTGCCAGAACCAGATAGGATGCCTTACCTACCTGTTAGACACCTACTTGTATAACAACTGCAGGTACACCTCATGAACCTAATAGAAGTGAGAAACTGAATGATGTCTTGGCAGTAGGTTTCTACAGATTCATTTCTTAAATCACTGACTGCAGTTACAGGTGTTTTGTAGCAATGTAGTTACATAGGTTGTTGCTGTCTAGATCTGGCAACACAAGACCAACCTGGACAGTGTTATCTCTCAGTTTAAATGAACCATCTGCTCAAAATATGACATCTAGACAGTAAAGAAATATACCTATCCCTTAATTCCTTATTTAATGACCTGGTGTATGTTATATACAAGTTAGGGAGCTGTTGATTTAAAATGTTTCAAAACCCACTGGCACAATGGAATAAAAGCTCATGACCTTCCTTTCCCATGGGTACTTTAGTTACTGTAAAGAAAGATCAGACTTTCTGTGTTGAACAGACAGCAGCAACTTCTGTAATGACAAGTTATCTATTAGATGGCATCTAGATGCAACATGTAAGACACCATTGATTCTTGCAGTCATATATTGTAAGTGAGCTAAGCAATAATCCATGCCTAGGTGTGGGTAATGCTGGATTTACCCACGGTTGGTGTGGTTTGGTCAAGAGGGCAAAGCCCAAGTGGCCAAACAAAGACAACCATGGGTAAATCCAGCATTACCCACACCCAGAAGTGGGTTATTGCTATTATACAATGACATTATTTAAGAAAAAAAATACTTACTTTTCTTAAATAATGGCATTGTATAATGCCTTCTTGCTGCCCTTCCGCAGCTGTCCAGTATTCTGCGGCAGTTCTGATGTACTGCGCATGGTTATGGTTACGCAGTACATCAGAGCTGTGTGTGGAAGCAATGGAGAAAGGAAGATCTCCGTTGCTTTTTAAAAGGTATCTTGCTATGTTAAACAAGTTTAACATAGCAAGGTAGCTTAAAAAAAGCAACAGAGATCTTCCTTTCTCCGTTGCTTTTTTTAATGCTGTCTCGCTATGTTAAACGAGAATTTAACATAGCAACATGACATTAAAAAAAGCAACGGAGAAAGGAAAATCTCTGTTGCTTTTTTTTAAGCTATCTTGCTATGTTAAATGAGTTTAACATAGCAAGATAACAGCAACGGAGCTCTTCCGTTCTCCGCTGCTGTCCAACACACACACACACACACAAAAAAAAGATTTATACTAATGGAAAAAAGTCCGGGCGACTGGACCTTTTTCCATTAGTATAAGTCTGAGTTACAATGGGCACGCTGACCAATCAGCGTACAAGTTTTGGAATATTAATGGGGGGTCATTGTATAATTAACGATACTGTACATATATGAGAAAAGCAATTCAGGGTAATCATTTAAAAGTTAAAATGTTTTCTGCATTTAATAAAAATGGTGATGAAGTAATTTGCTGAGGGTATCTGATAAAATAATTACATTTTAGGATCGTTCATAAGTGTCTTAGGTGTCATAGAATATATATATGCACACTGTGTTTGCTCTTGTATGAACTAAAGTAAATTTGAGACAATGTATATACATATTGTGGTATTATTTTGTGAATGTGTAAATGAGTCAATACATTTAAGTATAAACTGAGAATATCTTAAATGTCAGATCCAGATCCTTATGCAATATTTCCTTCATGAGCACTGCATTTTTTTATTTTGCTTTTGTTTTCTGGGTTTGTCAGACTGGGTTTATTTAAAAAAAAAAAAAAAACCTTTAAAGTGGAGGCTCAGAGAGAAAACTCCAACATACTGCAAATGTCAAAGAGATATTCAGTAATGCATAAGAACAGACATTAAGTAATAGACATTACCAATTACCCATTCATTTGCTAGCAAGATTACATTCATATGAAACAAAGGCAAACTATTACAGTATAAAAGACTTTTAGGCATTAGTAGATGTTGAGCAGTGAGCATTTGAAGAGGTGTATTAGTGGGTTTGATAAATAACAGATCATGTGATCAGTGCTTAGGAATTCAAATAAAGTGAGGTGAGAAAAATGTTAACATTGTAGTGTAGTGGTGGTATAGATAAACCTAACATACTGGGTCCAAAAAAGCACTGGTGAATGTCCCCATAACTCTTGCTTGTAATCTGTTTATGCTGATAAGTATTAGGTTGGAAGGGTTAGACTTTCCTGTAGCCTTCTTTCTTCCCCAATTAAGGTAAAAACAGTGTGCTTTCTACAGTTCTACAGATGAGCGTAGTGTGCTCTGCACCTCCAAATAGTGCATTTCTCAATAAACTAAGTGAAACAAGTGTGCTACAAAAGGGAATTGGAAAATGGGCTCTCTGCACCGTAAATTGAGAAGCAGGCAGGGAACTGTGTAGTTTTTAACAGTAAACCTAGGAACAGAGTATTGGGCATATAAAAAGAAACAAAAAAGTGTGTTTGTAACTCATTTAACAGTAGGTCTTAGGAACAGAGTATTGGACATATAAAAAGAAACAAAAAAGCATGCTTGTAACTCATACCTGCACATGCTGCCTCTAGGCATCTGCCTTACTGGTTTAGCCCCACTCTGCTCGCTTCTCTCGCTCTGCACCCCACCCTGCCCCCATATGCCACCCGGCCCCAGTAGTACTATGTTTATAGTACCACTGTCATGCCCCCTTAATTAGCTAACCAACTACAACGGGCTCCTAGAACCCAACAAACTCCTAGCACAATAATACACCCTCTATCCACCCCACTATCCATATTAACCCACCCACAGTTATTCTATTCTCTCTAATATTTTATCCACCACATACACTCAATACAGACCCTACCCTAGTAATTTACTATGACTACAGCTAAAACAGTAATGCTGCTACCCTTAGTACCCCTGCTATTCATTCCTTATCACCTAAGCTCCTATGAATATGTACAGCATCTTGAAATCTAATACTCAAACTCTCAAACAGACACTAACCCAGCATTTACTAAGTTTATCCACCACATAACCACCCCCCCTCTCCTAATTCCTCACCCCCCCAATTTCCATCACCTGACTAAATACCGCTACATTAGCTTAAAAACCAAAAGCTATAAAAAAATCATAAACAAGTTTTTAAGACTCATAAGCAACTTAAAAATTAATCTTATGAAGGTTGGAGACATCCAATCCAACCCTGGCCCATCCACAACAGTATATCCTACACCCAAGCACACCATCTAACAACCCAACGTGTACTACCCAGATTGATAGACTTCCAAACTCATTTCTGGTCTGTCATCTCAACATCACAGGCCTAAACTACAAGATTCATAGCCTACATGGACTCTTAGCTGTTCACTCCCCTGATATCCTTTGCCTCACAGAAACCTGGCTAAAACCAATAACCAAAGATAACGAAATAACCCCCCCACAGTACAACACCCTTAGACTGGACCGGATGTCCAGGAAAGGTGGCGGGGTAGCTGCACTATACAAGTTTACCCTAACAATAACAATTGACAC